>NC_080670.1:89936658-90177188 GCF_030247195.1 Topomyia yanbarensis | reverse complement strand
GGCACGGAACTACACCTTGACTTAGGGTCTCCTACTTTCAGTCGCCTCCTACGACATGGGAGCAGGACTCCAGTGGCTCAATTCTAGGCCGGATACCACACGGCCTCTGGGCAGGTTCATCTGTACACATCGAAATTTGATAATCGAAACTCAACAAAACTTCACCGAACTACTATCAGCCGAGAATCTCAGCAAACCCCCAGCCAACAAAAATTCGGAAAAATTAAGTGGATCATCGGTGAAAAAACTTCGGTGTGTAGAGTGAACGTTCCGCTGCGTAATGCAGCATACTGGGGAGTTCGCCCAACTCTTCCCAGGCTTCGTTCGCCATTGAGAATGTTTTAAACCCCCTCAACAATTTTACCCATAGCACGGGTCGCATGGCACTATGGAATTGGGGTTCCCTGTTTGGTAGATTTTTACTACTGGAACAGGTAGTCCGTAGTGTAATTCTTAGCCGGTTGAAACAACCACTACCGACACTACACGGCTTATCTAGGCTGTTCGGTGAAAGAAGCTGACATTGAAGAACAGCTTCCATATTTAGATGGGCGAACAGCCGGTCAAATTCGTCGTCGATGGACACTCTCTATGTATATCGTCCAGGCCCATGTGGACGGATTCCACAACGGCTCTAAGCTGGATAAACTCATTGTCAAAAGCACCCTCGATATCTAGGAATACACCCAAGCTAGATTGCATGAGCGAGAAGGCTTTCTCAATGTTGTAAACAACATCGTGAAGCAGAGTTATCGTGGATTTCCCACACTGATATGCATGTTGCATTTTGTGCAGTGGATATTCAACTAAACTAACGTTCCTGATGTGATGATCGATTATCCGTTCCAAAGCTTTCAGAAGAAAAGAACTTAAGCTGATAGGCCTAAACTCTTGGCTTCTTCATAGCTTGAGCGCCCCCCTTTGGGAATAAATCTAACAGTTATTTCTCGCCATGCTTTCGGGATATACCCAGTTGCAAGACTGGAAAGCAAAATCTTTTTCAAGACATGTTTAAGAATATCAAATCCCTTTTGCAGTAGCACGGGAAGTATTCCATCTTTTCCGGGTGATTTGTATGGAGCAAAGCTGTCAACTGCCCATTTGACCGATTCAGTGGAAACCGATGTGCGTGCTAACGCCCACGAGTCCGAATCACCAGAATGAGATCTGTGGACATTGTTCAACTCCGGATCGATACAACCTGGAAAGTGTGTGTCGAAGAGACAATTAAGAACATCTTTTTCGTCCGTCACCTAAACACCATATCTGGTTTTTAAGGAGTTCATTTGAAAATCATTCGACTTGGAGAGAATTTTATTTAATCTGCTAGCCTCGTTCAGACTAGAGACATTAGTGCATAGACTTTTTCAGCCAGCCCGTTCTGCAGATCTAAGACATTTCTTATATGCACTACGAGCTGACCTGAAAGCCCTGGAGTCATCACACCGACGCCGGTTCCAAGCTCTTCTCATAACTTTCTTCATTCTTACAAGCTCAGCCCTCCACCAAGGGGTTCCCCTAGTCGATTTAACAGTACGAAGTGGACAAGCTTCTTCGTAGGATGCTAATATGAATGAGTTTGTCGTATCCACGACGTCATCTAAGTCGTCTAGTTGACTAATTGTTGGAAAATATCCATGAAATTTAGTCGCCAAGTTTTCCCCAAAAGAGGTCCCAGTTTGTAGATTTAGGATTACGATATGTCACCACATTGAAGGTGACATCAAAATGATCGAAAAATATATATTTATGATCGGATAGAGACGGTTCAGTTTCATTTGGAACCTGCCAATTTCCCAGTTAATGCAAAATTCTATCAGAGCAAAGTGTTATGTCTAACACCTCCTCCCTCCAAACCTCGCAAAAGTTGGTCGGTTTCCCACATTCAGAATATGGAGATTTGTAATACTTATGTACTCCATCAGTTCAGAGCCTCCCAGATTGATGTCTGAGCTGTCCCAAATGATGTGATGAACATTCGCATCACTGCCGATAATGAGCGGAACCCCATTTTTGCTACAATATGACACAACGCTTTTGAAATCATCAGAAGGAGATGATTCGTTATGCGGTAGGTATGCTGAACAATATATATATATATATATATATATATATATATATATATATATATATATATATATATATATATATATATATATATATATATATATATATATATATATATATATATATATATATATATATATATATATATATATATATATATATATATATATATATATATATATATATATATATATATATATATATATATATATATATATATATATATATATATATATATATATATATATATATATATATATATATATATATATATATATATATATATATATATATATATATATATATATATATATATATATATTTGTCTACTTTTCCGACAGTCTGTGTAACTGTGACAACACAGATATCGCGAGTTGTGAGCTCCGATATGAGACACGCGTCAATAGCCTTATTTGCAAGAATGCAAGCACGAAGCATTTCACGTGGGTTAGTCATGCCTGTCTTGTTGTAAGCAATGAAGGCAGTGTTAAGTAACTTTCCAAAATAGAAGTTTCTTTTATGGAAATACGGTTCTTGAACCAGTGCTATGGAAGCTTTACCTTCCTGCATGAGTCGAGATAAATTCATAGTTGCTGTACGTTTATGCTGGAGATTGATTTGTGCTATTCTAACCATTGTTGATTAGAGAACTGAACATTTCATCTCCAATATAAATTGCACAACAACTAGAGGACACCAAGCGAGTTGGGATGTTAACGCATATAGCGAGCCATATCAGGTTTAAATTGGACATGATCATTTGATTCCCACGATTTGCGAAAAAATAATGGTCCACTGTGTCAGAGATTCGCATAACACAGTAAGGGCAAAACCCAAAATGCTCCGTGCGCGACTGGCATATTTTAGACCCTCCAGTCATTAAGTCCTCGGCACGGAACTACACCTTGACTTAGGGTCTCCTACTTTCAGTCGCCTCCTACGACATGGGAGCAGGACTCCAGTGGCTCAATTCTAGGCCGGATACCACACGGCCTCTGGGCAGGTTCATCTGTACACATCGAAATTTGATAATCGAAACTCAACAAAACTTCACCGAACTACTATCAGCCGAGAGTCTCAGCAAACCCCCAGCCAACAAAAATTCGGAAAAATTAAGTGGATCATCGGTGAAAAAACTTCGGTGTGTAGAGTGAACGTTCCGCTGCGTAATGCAGCATACTGGGGAGTTCGCCCAACTCTTCCCAGGCTTCGTTCGCCATTGAGAATGTTTTAAACCCCCTCAACAATTTTACCCATAGCACGGGTCGCATGGCACTATGGAATTGGGGTTCCCTGTTTGGTAGATTTTTACTACTGGAACAGGTAGTCCGTAGTGTAATTCTTAGCCGGTTGAAACAACCACTACCGACACTACATGGCTTATCTAGGCTGTTCGGTGAAAGAAGCTGACATTGAAGAACAGCCTCCATATTTAGATGGGCGAACAGCCGGTCAAATTCGTCGTCGATGGACACTCTCTATGTATATCGTCCAGGCCCATGTGGACGGATTCCACAACGGCTCTAAGCTGGATAAACTCTGACCCTAAGAAATACCGACCGTATGTTGCATTTAGAGTTGGTGGAATTTTAGAAACAACGAACCGGCAAGTGGAGATGGGTGCCCTCAAAAGAAAACCCAGCGGATGAAGCCACAAAGTGGGAGGCGGGCCCCCATACAAACCGCAAGAGCATTTGGTTCAGTGAACCACGATTCCTTTATCTACCGGAAGACGAATGGCCTATGTCGACCACGGTAACTATGGTTTCTGAAGAGTTACGAGCTTGCTACAGTCACAGAGAGATTCGATTGCCGGAAGTAGTTGTGGATTTTAAAAGACTTACAAAACATTTTGAGATCCACTGCAAAATTCTTGCACAATATTTTTAACATGATTTTTATTATTTGAAGAAAAAATAAGCAAAAACAATTATCCGACTTCTAAAAAAAATCTCAATTTTTGCAGCAACCTCATGCGAAAATGCAACTTTTTATATTTAATATGTTTTCATGCATCAAACATTTTCCAAGCTAACAGCGATTGAAAAATGTTCAATTTTTCTGACTTCAAAAGTTGAAAGCTCGTACCTTGAAGTAAATATTTTATTCAGCCATAACAAAAATACCTGTCAAATATTTTTAGCTAAAGAATGCAAGAAAAAAAATTGGAATGAACTAAAATTTTATTTGTAAATCTGACATTGATTGGCCCGTACGGTGCATAAAAGTTATCATCGATGCCTAAACTATTTTTCGTGAATGAAACAAAACGATTCGTTCTTTTATCAATTCTTTTATATAGTATAAATATTTTTGGAAAGGGTAAATTTATTTTTCGTGCATAAAAGGAAAAAAATGTATTTCCATATTACATCGGATCTTTTTGGATCGATGTTTGACAACATCGATTTTATTTCAAAGTGCTCACCCCTATTGTGTACTAGAAAAAATGTTATATTTGCGAAACATATCCATATATATTTCGATAACAAGCAACTAAAAACTAAATAAATTAAAACAATTCCCATATTTTATCAAGGTTTGTCTTATGAAACTTATTCGTAGCAGAATTAAAAATATTTTTTCTCAGTGTATACACTGTTCGAATATTTGACAGTTTCCGCTCAAACAGACAGTCGAAATCTAGTACCGCCATCTAACAAGCTCGAACGCTTGGTCGAATGCGATACGTAATGCCGAAATTTAATCGAAACGATTTCAAAACGTTTCGAATCGAGATGCGGAATGCCACCCCCAGGGATGCCAACGGTACCGATAAACTACATTTTTTTCGGTATATTTACATTTGCACAAGCCGTACAGCCCGCTACAGCGACGCATCACTACAGCTCTTGCCAGAACGGTAGCCTAACCGAGTACATTTTCCCGTACAGCAGTAGAATACATTTTTGTTTTGCTGCTGTACTCCGACTGCTCGGTGAGAGTGTGGCGTAGTAAAGTTTGTTCTCTCGCTTTGCACATTTTTCTCTGCATAGTCAAAGGGAGAGGCCCGCACAGGAAAGCGTTGATGCCGGCCGAGGCGTAAATGAGCCTCATTCATTGTTGTCATTTTTGAATAAAAATATTAAAAAGATTGAAAATATTAAAAAATGTAAAATAAGGAAAGAGAAGCTGTACCGCTCGCGTCTGGTGGCTGTACTGGGGACAGTAGTTTTTTGTCATGTTACTGCTTTGCACACAGGCAGCCGTACAGCGCTGGGCGTCCTGCACAAGCGAATGACAGCAGCATCGAGAGAGAAATGAGAATGTAGGCAGAAAAATTACAGCCACAGAAAAGGTAGGCATTTTGCATCCTTGGCCACCCCTGACCGATGAAATACTTCTTACATCAACGAATAATTCGCGACCACTAAAGTATGTATGATGCTGAGATGTTAACACCAAACCATTTTCTTCGGGAAGTATCGCTGAATGTACCTCAACAAACTCCTCCCCCTCCTCATTCTGCAGAAGCGCTGCGGAATGCGCTTATAAGCGATCGCAGCAGCTGGCTACACAGCTGTGGAATCGCTGGATTAAGGAATATCTGTCGACCCTTAATCGAAGAACGAAGTAGTTCAATGAGACAAAATCGTTGAAAGTCGGAGATCTTGTTTACGTCGTTGAAGGAGACAAACGGAAGCGATGGTTACGTGGATTGGTCGAGGAACTTAATGAGTCAAGCGATGGACGAATACGGCAAGCTTGGATTCGAACGAGATCGGGAACGTATAAACAGGCTACGGCTAAGTTGTCTGTACTGGAGGTAAGAGACAGTATCACTGATCCGGATGTGGTCATCGAACCAGGATTACGGGCCGGGGAAATGTTGTGAACAGCCCCACTGAGTTGTTCGCCACTACAGCCATTACGATGCGTCTTGCAACACGCCAGTAAACAGACTCAAGTCAATCTGGCATCTAGGCGAAGTAAGAAAATGAAAACAAACACGCTCATTCAAAACTACTCAAAATTTGAGTTCAGAGCACTCAATTTCAAAAGTAATAGCAATATGTCAAAAAATGAGTTTTAATTTGAGTAGAACTAACTCATCCCTGGAGTAATCATTAAATGTTCAAACTTCTGAGTGAAAAAACTACTTACTCTCAAAAAAGTGTGTGGAATCAGGCGTCGACTTAAACTAAAAAAGAGTTTGCAATTTAGGACACTGATTGTTCATAAAACTAGAAGGTAAGTTTGATTGAGTTTCGCTTGTTTTCAATTCTAACTCTCAGTTATGTTTCTTTAGTTTCTGCAGTTTGCACAAGATGCCGATCGGCATGAAATAGATGCAGAAAAAGACCCTCAGATTAAATTTCCAGACATCGTAAACGCCTGGACAATGGACTGGAATATTTTTGCAGCTTTATTAAAAATGCGGAATGATTATTTTCCGAATTTGCCTTTTGAGTAAAATGTACTCAAATTTGACATTTATGTCCCAAACTCAAAACTGAATAAACTAGGAAAACTCAATTTTTGACTACGTGCACTTTTTTATGAAATTGAGTGGCTGGCAACTCAAATTTGGGTTGTTATCAATGAGCGTGAAGGAGATAAAAGACTTAAAGCGATAGTAGCGAAAGGATAGTGACAACCCTCTCTAACCTGAATTCGAAGCTGATGGTACATTTTGAAGTAGAATATTTCTAACGTCTCAATATAGGGGTGCCGTTTCAAAGTTTCTTCTCAGATATTTTTCCAGTTTTCAAATGCGAATAATTTCTGTTGTACTGATCGAAATCGCTATATTTTTGCATTATCTGATCGGAAATATGTGCACGTATATGAGGAATTCCACGAAGATCCGTCCGAAAATCTTTAAAATCGTGACCGACCATCTTAGATTCCAATGAAACTTTACACGTTTCACCGTCATGCAAGACTAAATATTTTCCACAGGTAATAAGATTAGTTTGGCTCAAGAGCAACTTTTCAAAAGGGCGTAAACGTTTCTACGTGTATGAATTTCAATTTTTTTTGTTCGATTACTATATGTTTTATACATTATTTATTATTTATTATTTTATACAGCAAAACTATCTGAGAACAAGTTACAGGGAATGAATACTTCTGTCTGAAAAAATATACACTGAAAAAAATGTTGTGTCATTTTTCAAAAAAACAAAAATTTATGATAAAAATTTAAATTGCGAAAAAACCCATTTTTAAATTTTTTATATTTTGCTACCAAAAACCTAAAGAGAAAAGAAACATTTTGAATGTGATTGCATGATGGAGAAAAAATCGGTAAAAAAGTTTTCCTAACAATAACTTCGTACATGTTTTTAAAATTCATAGTAATAGACATACAAAATTGTAATTCTATTACAGAATATAATTCTAAGCACCATTTAAAATAAAAATGCATTTAACAAAAATATTCCAAAATGCGACAGTTTTCGAGATATTTGAAATTTTGCTCCTTCAAAAACAATTAATTCGTGTAATTTAAAAGTTATTCGCGTTACCCCATCAAAAAATGTCAAAAATTTAATGTTTATCGTTTTAAAGACGTAAAAGCAACTTTTTTAGTGTATTTGGATCCTGGAAGAAGCTTTCAATATAAAAGTTCTCCTAACAACAACTTTTGACATTTTTTTATAATTCTTACTATTTGCAGTCAAAAATACAATTTTCTTTTTGAGTATGATTCTAAACGCCATTTTAAATCGAAATGCTCTTAACAAAAAATTTCTAAAATGTAGTAGTTCTCGAGATATTTTAACTTTTGTTTTAACAACACAATTATTTTGCTTTATTACGACCTTTTCATAAGTTAGTCGCGTTTCTCTATCAACAATAATAGGTTTTTCAAAAGGCCCGTAAACTTTCCTGCAACTTTCTCTTTGACATCAAGGCGATATTGTGAAACATTTTAAACAACCAACATATGATTCAGCTATATAGTTTAATCAACAGACCCTATGGTTGAAATATATTTTGGTTGCTTTCATGTAACTTTCAAATGGTTTACAATATCGCCTTGATGTCAAAGAGAAAGTTGCACGAAAGTTTACGGGCCTTTTGAAAAACCTATTATTGTTGATACGCGACTAACTTATGAAAAGGTCGTAATAAAACAAAATAATTGTGTTGTTAAAACAAAAGTTAAAATATCTCGAGAACTACTACATTTTAGAAAATTTTTGTTAAGAGCATTTCGTTTTAAAATGGCGTTTAGAATCATATTCAAAAAGAAAATTGTATTTTTGACTGCAAATAGTAAGAATTATAAAAAAATGTCAAAAGTTGTTGTTAGGAAAACTTTTTTATTGAAAGCTTCTCCATGATCCAAATACACTAAAAAGGTTGCTTTTACGTCTTTAAAACGATAAACATTAAATTTTTGACATTTTTTGATGGGGTAACGCGAATAACTTTTAAAAAGAGCATAATTACACGAATTAATTGTTTTTGAAGTAGCAAAATTTCAAATATCTCGAAAACTATCGCATTTTGGAAGATTTTTGTTAAATCCATTTTGATTTTAAATGTTGCTTAGAATTATATTCTGTAATAAAATTACAATTTTGTATGTCAATTAGTATGAAATTTAAAAACATGTACGAAGTTATTGTTAGAAAAACTTTTTTACCGATTTTTTCTCCATCATGCAATTACATTCAAAATGTTTCTTTTCTCTTTAGGTTTTTAGTAACAAAATATAAATAATTTAAAAAAATGGGTTTTTTCGCAATTTAAATTTTTATCATAAATTTTTGTTTTTTTGAAAAATGACACATTTTTTTTTCAGTGTTTTTATTTTTTTCGGACAGAAGTATTCATTCCCTGTAACTTGTTCTCAGATAGTTTTGCTGTATAAAATACAGTAATCGAACAAAAAATTTTTAAAATTCATACACGTAGAAACGTTTACGCCCTTTTGAAAAATTACTCTTCTATCAAAATATTCCAATTGCCAGAGAATATCATGGAGATTCATACAGCGAACGCACCTGCAAAGTTTCGTTCGAATCGACGATGGTCATATTTTGCGGTCGGCCGGTTTCTCATGGAATCCCTCATATTATATTTGATTCCGTAAAATGTACTATTACTATGTTAGTCTGTGGTTTTACCACCTCCAAATGGCCCACTAATGAAATCCGCCTATTTCTAGCTTTGAAGCATACGAATAAACGCTTTCAAAAATCAGTGGACGTCCTCTCTGCCCGAAAGAAACAACGTCTCTATTGGAGTGGTTAGAGCATTACTCGCCCATTGCTTGTAAAAACTCTTTGGAATTGGAATTTCGAATTTCAAATCCCCTTTGTAAGTGGATCAGTCTTGATGGCTGCTGCTGCGTTTGGATATTGCGTTTCAAATGTTTCGGCTTTTCGGTTTTTCACGAACTGCGCAGAACAGGGTGAACAGGTCGAACCAAACGTTGCTACATCCATCACATAAATCCACATAGGCTGCGCTGAATCAAACCGGTATATGAACCGTTGGGCTTGCGAATTTACCAGCACTCGTGCAAAGTGGAGTTTTAATCCTCCAGCCGCTCCACACATGGGGCGCATTTGGGAGAAACTGGTTCGATCGGTCAAAGAAGCATTGTAGGTGATGGATGATGGAAGGAAACTGACCGATGAAATATTTCTTACATCAACGAATAATTCGCGACCACTAAAGTATGTATGATGCTGAGATGTTAACACCAAACCATTTTCTTCGGGGAGTATCGCCGAATGTACCTCAACTAACTCCTCCCCTCCTCATTCTGCAGAAGCGCTGCGGAATGCGCTTATCAGTGATCGCAGCAGCTGGCAACACAGCTGTGGAATCGCTGGATTGAGGAATATCTGTCGACCCTTAATCGACGAACGAAGTAGTTCAATGAGACAAAACCGTTGGAAGTCGGAGATCTTGTTTACGTCGTTGAAGGAGACAAACGGAAGCGATGGTTACGTGGATTGGTCGAGGAACTTAATGAGTCTAGCGATGGACGAATACGGCAAGCTTGGATTCGAACGAGATCTGGAACGTATAAACAGGCTACGGCTAAGTTGTCTGTACTAGAGGTAAGAGACAGTATCACTGATCCGGATGTTGTCATCGAACCAGGATTAAGGGCCGGGGAAATGTTGTGAACAGCCCCACTGAGTTGTTCGCCACTACAGCCATTACGATGCGTCTTGCAACACGCCAGTAAACAGACTCAAGTCAATCTGTCATATCTGGCATCTAGGCGAAGTAAGAAAATGAAAACAAAGGAGATAAAAGACTTAAAGCGATAGTAGCGAAAGAATAGTGACAACCCTCTCTAACCTGAATTCGACGCTGATGGTACATTTTGAAGTAGAATACTTCTAACGTCTCAATATAGGGGTGCCGTTTCAAAGATTCTTCTCAGATACTTTCCCAGTTTTCCAATGCGAATAATTTCTGTTGTACTGATCGAAATCGCTATATTTTTGCACTATCTGATCGGAAATATGTGCACGTATATTGTATTTGATTCCGTAAAATGTACTATTACTATAAATATCAAATATGATGTATTTTGTGAAAGTGGTAATTATCAGCGCTGATTGGTCCGAACAATTCAACCAAGCAACGAGCGTTTCTAGGACCGCCTCTTTCTATCCTATAAACCGTGATTCACATATAGAATAAGCACATAAGAACAAAATCGTCAGTTTGCTTCTGATCTCGTAGTCGTTGCTACGTTCCATCAGTTCGAAGCAATATATTTCATGACAGCCGCCAGGAATCATTTCAATGATGTACAGGACAGCCAGTTTTATGCATACAATGATCACAGACCACAGAAAAAACTGAACGATCTTTCTTTCGGAGCTACATAAACGAATTTCAAGGCTATATGGTGGTTGGGTGCGAGACATTTGGAGCTCTCTTGCTCTTTCAATTATGTGTGGAGTTCTCAAATTAATTCACCACGGTGCCCGCTGCACTGCGACGCAGTGTTTTTTTCCCGGATCATTTTTTTTCTCGGTTTAGTAGTCAAAAATATTCGCCACGTATTTTTGTATTTAGTGGCGAGACTTTCGAGCTTTTTTGTGTTGAATTTCACCATTTGAAAAAAAAAACTAGTTTTGCCAATTGCTCGTACTGTCAAAAGTAAAAAAGATACCAAAAAGTGCCCAAGATACGAAATGTGCGCCTTTTTCACCGTTTTCGGATGATGTATATTAATACTTACTCAATGTATTGGTTTCATGGAAAATGTTGAAAAGTGTAAAACAAATAGTTTTTTTTTCAAACTTGGACATGATTTTTTTTTCTTTTTTTTGTATAAAGTAGTAAAATAATTTTTCTTGATACCATAAAAATTTCGGAGTGGGCAATTAAATACTTACGGAGATATGAATTTTTCAATCGCTCTTGCGGGCGAAAAACTTACCGCCACGCCCTTCGCTCGTACTCAGACTTTGCTGTGTTAAGTTTTACACACCAGCGCGTTGTGTAAAACACACTTGCGATTAACTTTACTATTTATTGCATTTAGATGTATGTTTAATTTCAGATTTATATTGACTTAATCATTTAAAAGTGTCACCGGATGAAAAGATCTTCAGTTTTAATTTTAAGTCCACGTTCGTCTCAACATAGTGAAATGATTGTGTTCCAGGTATGGTTTGATATTTTTCGAAACAATTCTGTGGATTTTTCCCTTCTCTTACATCAGAATAAATTGGTTCGATTGGCACGTTTCCTATGTTATTTTGAGATTTGAACTTGAAACATTGCGTAACAAAGAAGCTTTCCTCGCAACCTCGTACGACTCAGTTGCGGTCGAAATTTGATCATCATTGATCATTTGTAAACTTGCCCGACAAATAATGGCATGCACCTTTTCCATGGGCTGTTGCGCGAAAATGCAACTAAATGCAGTCAGATTTGTCGTGAAAAAAAAAATTAGCACAACGTTTGACATTTTTGAAATGTTGACGAGCACCATCAGAAAAATAAATGCAAACTTTCAAGGTTTTCAAAAAGAATGGAGTTAACAGTACGACGTACAAACGATACGTAACTAAACTGAAAACAAAATTTAAAAAGCGTCAGAAACTTAAAAAGCATTCGTTCAACATTTTTGCAGAACTGCAAGAATCTCTCTTCAGCAATCATTTATCACCAGAATACAAATATCACATATTAATAATTTTTAAAATTCTCATACAACGACCCAACGAAAATATTCCCAATCGTTTTTTTTATTATAAAATCAACTACATAATTCAGTATGAAACAATAATAATCTTAAACATACCTAACGCATTAGCTGTGCATGTTTTCCTTAAGGGGAAACTTAATGGAATTGCGCGCGGGGCTTTGCCGATTTTTTTAAAATCGCTGGTGAAAAATTTCGAAAAAAAGAAAACATACAAAACTCGAGCATCGTCTAAGCTACATTTTAGTATTTTTTAAGTTGCGAAATTTGGTGTTTTGTTCGAATGGTGTACCGGCAAAACTTTGATTTTCAAATTTCTCTTATATTTCCTATGCAAGTACTACTTTTTATTTACATACATTTGTTGAGAATTTTATAAGGAACATTTTCACCGCTTACATTACATAGAATCGAAGCACCGTTTCGGAGATATGTACATTTTGCCGTACATTAAATCATATTTAGAAAAATCATACTTGCGCCGCTGCGGATTAAAAATTTTACACTGTTGCCGTCATTTTACCCATGCTTGGTTGGTGTGCAAACGAAATGAAATCCCACGTGCTCCTGTTGACTTTTAAATTATTCGAACTCATTTCCCGATAATCAGACCAGTTGACATTGGCCATGTTATACAAATGTATTTTGAATAAATTGATTTTTTACAGAAAATACTACAAGTTTTATTTTATCCTCGCAGAAGTCCCATTAGTGGTACACTAAACGAGCAGCCGCCGTTGCTCAAAGATGATTTCGCTAGAGTTTCTCAACGTGGTGCACTCGGGGCACTAGCATGACTGGCGCCGGAATGTTATTATTATGAATTAGAAATGTATTATGTAAATTTTGTAGTGATATAAAAAGCCTCCTAACTAAAATGCATGCAACAGTGTTTTATTAGAAATGCTACTTCTGCTTTACTACAAATAATCTGCTAACTAAAATAAATTTTGCAACTGAATTGATAAGGAATATGAATTTAATTTTATGATATGTTTATTTTATAACAGCAGATAGATGGTTTTCGATAACATGTCTCCAAAATGTAGATTGAAGTTTCTATAAACATTTTGTGCATAGATATTCTTATAACATGGTCTAGACCAACACAGCACAAGTTAGTTGGTGCTTCAGGCATGTCTGACAGGTTCACAGTTTTTTGAAACTGTTTGTAATCTGTGAATATGAATGAAAAGTATGGAACGAATAAAAATGCAATTAATACATTGAAAATAAATGTAATGAACTTATGTACATATTATAAATATGATCGAAGATAATGGTAATATATGAAGAATGTAACAAAATACTGACAATACACATCCGTTCCACACTAAATTTAGGAAGACAATGAAACTTTCGCCAGATTGTTTAGTTATAGATATGTATTACCTTCGGGGAACTTTCTTCGCATTTCTTGGTTATTGTATCGATATTTGTGAAATCAAGGTTTACGAGTTCATACATCAGATATCAGATCAGATTTTTTTTGTTATTCGAAGTGAACCTGCAAAATGCTTCACGAAATTCGAAATCAATTTCATTTAAACAAACATCTTCTAATTATTATTTTACTCTTTGAATCCTGTTTGTGTTTAAGTTTTGTCATAACTCTAAAAATAGTTAAAGATTTGGCCCGAAGGGTGATGTGTCATATTCCATTGGACTCACTTCGTCAAGGTCGGAAAATGTCTGTGAATGTATGTATGTATATATGTATGCTTGCACATGTACGTGTGTACATGGTGTAGAAACTGGATCGCCGTGATATCACAGTGATGCAAAACTTATTGAAATGGGTTCCAAATTACCTGAATTTAGCACTCGCTAATGACTAACCAAATTCGCTTTGGCCACTTTCGATGGCCGGTTTGTTGGACTTTGATTTTGATTATTTTTGCCTTCTTTTTTTGTTTTTATGTTATATTTGCCTTATTATACAGAAAGGTTATACCAACACACTGAAAATTGTCAACCTTATCCTAATTTTTTGTCTAAAATAAGCTTTTTGGCGAAACTATGAGCGTGCGGCGAGGGGTTACCACATATCACCTTCTCCCATTAAACCCATTAAATCTCCCCCATCATACCCTCTCAAACCGCAACCCCATCTCATCTTCTTCAGGCCAACCTCCGTTAGACCCACCCACTGATACCTTCACCTACCTATGACTTTTAAAGGATTCCTCGCGGGTCCGAAGAATACCATCCGCCAACCCAGTACTCGACGACTTACTAGACTGAGGCGCAAATTTGTTTCGCTGATCTCCCATAGGTGTAAACCTTTTTTCTTGTGTAAAAAAAAATATTTCAACATTGTAACCTCCTAGTTTTAAGATATCCAAAATGTAAAAACAAAAGAATTTGGCACCGCCAAGCTAACGCATTTGTGCCTATCAAATAAACGAAATGAATAAAAAAACTGGATTATGCATCTAAACATTTTGACACCTTACATTTCAAAGGTATTCCTATTTCGAGAAAACCTTTTATTATTCAACAATAGAAAAAAAATCTGCTAGGTCATATCACAGTTCAATGGTCATAGCTTTTCCAAAGACACCATGTAAATATTTATACGTGTGATTTATATGTATGTGGTACCAAAGCCAGCTTACAATTAATTTTTTGATGGTGTCTCTTTACAACAAATTTTAATTTCTTTTATTTATTTTAGAAAGTTTACATCGGATTGCATTTTTGCAGAACATTGCGTATTATTAAGAAAATTGTAATACTAAGAAAAGGTAAATCTTTGATTAGCATTATGTTTCAAATTTATTTTTTCTCTAAACTGATAAAATACTGATTTGTTACACTTTTCAAGAATATTGTCCGATGTTTCTGTACAAATTATATTGTACAGTTTTTGTGAGTGCGCCTAAATTGTATATTTTTATTCAATAAACAAATCTTATATTTTAGTAATAGTAAGCGATTCTTCGTCTGCTTTTACCCAACGGAGCTACATTGCATTTCCGCAGTTAACGTTAACGTAACACAGTTTCGTCATTCTCGCCATACATTACACCTCTTAGAACCTCTGCGTACTTGAGCCATTTCGCCCCGAACTCCACTCGAATATTCTCCTGCGGAAAATATCGCAAACCGTTTAGCTTCGGTTTCTGTGAGTCATTTACCTCCTGTTGTCGGGAGCCGTTTAGCTGCTGATTCCATGAGTAATACTCCAGTTTCGAATATTTCTCAGCGATGAAACTACTCTACTCCGACTGCCAGTTCTCCGGCGACGGAATTTTCCTGGGTTCCAATGGGTAAGTGAGCTTCCAGCTTCGCTTCGATCTACTCGATACAGATCCAGTGGTGGATCTAGCCCGCTCACGAGCTACCCGATAGAGTGTCGAGATCAGTCCGGCGATTCCAGGTGGAGCGTTGCATCCGGTAATTCGGCGCCTCGACGACCCACAACCGGTCTAATCTACTCCGATGGAGTGTTTCCCGAAGACGGAATTTCTCACGAACACGAATTGTTGTTTTACGTTTTAACGACATTCAATTAGCTAGAGATTACTGGGTAGGGAAAGTTATGAAACTTAGAGCCATAGTACTCAAGTGAGAGCAAGGATGTGAAGTAAACAGATCGGAAAACTAGAAGTGGCAGGGTCATTAGAACAGGCTTAATATCGTGCGGGCTTAATTTTTGCCTTCTGATAATGAGGGTCGAGCTTAGGCAGAATTACTACGAATCACCCGAGTTCACTATCATGTGTCCTTGATAAAGGTAGACGTATCTATCTTTACCGTGACAACCGGCAATTGTTGTTTCACGGCGGTTTTCTAGCCGTGCTACTTTGATGACCCCTTCGCCACTTGCAGTGCAACCTGAAGAGTATAGGCGTCACTACTCTGATGACAGCGTTCCAAGTATGTTCGTCGTGAGACACCTCTTCGATAATAATAAGCACTATCACGAAGGACAAGTTCTTTGAATCTATGGACTTCGAAGTCCACGTATTCGGGTGCCATTTGCCTATTCACACACTCCGGACAAAGTGGTGATGAATAGTCTGGAGGACCCCTGCCGGCTCGAGAAAGACCGCCCGGTGTCCCAATACATGATACATTCGTCCGAATCTGTAATCCTTACCGTTGATTCCCGATGCCGGACACTGAAAGTTTGATATCTTACCGTTCTGTACACACCCGCGACACGAATAGCCATTAGAAGATACGTGCACGTTAGCTTTGTTTGTTTCCTCTTTAAGCTCAGCGCAGCAGCCCAAGCTGGAAACACCATACTTCAGTATAGAGGAGGAGATACCCAATTACTTATTCACAATTATTTTTCTTATTTACAACTACAATTATTTTTCCAAAATTGACTTTTTTGTATTTTTTAATAGTTCTAAATAATTTATGCGGACTGTCATTTGAGAAATTTGAAAATTTAAATTTTTATATTTTTTGCTATTAGCAGTCAAAGTTAACCATGTAGGTTACCCCAGTACTAGCTGGCGTCCAAAAGGGACTAGTCCCACATTGTGTTTTATGGAAATTCGAGTTTTCTCATTCTTTTTCCGAGGTTTCAAGAAAAAATAGTCGATCGATTTGCCATCAGTAAATGTAATGTTGTAGCTTACATAACTCGATGTAATACTGTTTTTAGTTTGATTGCATTGTGAGTTGACGTTTTAGCCCAAACAGTCGTTCCTGAAGGTGAGTGCCGCTTACATAATTGCTATGTATGGCTTTTTTCTATCCAATATATATTTCTTGTGCGAATGTATATTGTTAAACGTAATTTGTCGAAAATTCCAGTGAAAGTGTCATGTCGCTACATTGAAAGTTGACCGAGCAATAAGGGATCAAGAGAAAAACGGTACATTGTGGTCGGAAAATTAAATAAAATCGTGGAATCAATTATTATCTTCCGTTATGTAGTTAAGGTGTCTTCGGAAAAGTTGGTGTATGGCACCTAACGCTTTATTTGGTTGAATCATACTAGTTCGGAATTCAGTCGCAACGGCGCTTATCAATTTTTAATAAAGCTATATAGAAATGTGGTGTCTTCGAGAAAATTCTAGGTTGTAGGTTCTATCATTTTCAATATATCTTTTGAATATGCAAATTTTGTAGGTCCTGTATGTTTCGAGATACAGCATGCTTTGATTGAAAAATTTACTTACAGATTATGTTTCCAAAAATACGTCATATTTCGAAACTTGTAGGACCTACAAAGTGAGTATCTTCGAAAGATATGCTTATAAACCTGACATAAAACTTTGCTGGAGACACCATCTTTCCATCTCTGTCCATTAAAAAGTTGATTACAGCACCGTCGTAGCGACTGAATTCCGATCTAATATGAAATGATAAATTAAAGCGCTAGAAGCCATGCAACAACTTTGCCGAACACCATAACTCTAAAACGAAAGATCAAGAAAGTACGTGTGAATTGGGGTTAGCCCCTTTTGGACCCAAGGTACCCCCGGATTAACCCTTCGAACTTCGAAAATGCTCGTGAATTGAAAGGTAGTTCATATAATGGTCTTATTTTTGCTAGACAACATAAACCAATGAATTTCTAATAAATTCGTGTATTTTAAAAATAAAAACAATGTTAATTTGGAAATGCGGAAGTTTTTAGCCCCTTTTGGATGCCAGCCATTCAATTGATACTGAAACTTTCACAATTTAAACAATACACATTAAAAAAATTTCACCCAGAATTTCAATATAAAATGCCTAATGGAAAAATAGTTTCAGCTATTTCAAAATAATGCCATTTGATTCCGTATACCCTTTATCTCAACTCTTCCGAGCAGTTCCAGTGTTAACACCCCGCTATACATTATATTCCACAGTGTTGGGTCGAGTATGGCGGCCTGAGGTACTCCCGCTAATCGACCTTTCGAAGCTTCGCTGATACCTTCGGGACTGTCCAATTTAACCGTCTAGTTACCCCTTGAAAATGCCGAAAATACTTCCCATGTTTCGTCGAACGAATAATTCCTATGGAACTGAGTCTATCCGAAATGAAGTAATGGTTCGTGGCTAATGTGTCAATAATCCCTACGCTTTCGTCGTACCGCTTTATTTGCTCACGAGTTTTCCGCAGCTCCGGAGCCTCATTTGATCCGTGAACCATTTAACTTTCGACTCATGCTTTTCGTCTTCATTACATCGCCATTTATCTCCAGTCTCAGTGAGCCGTAGCTGCTGATTCCATTTAACTTCTGTTTCTATGTGACTTGCAGCTCTCAGTCTTTTTCCGAGCTACTCGGGTAGTCCCCGGCAGTGAACTCACTCTACTCCGACTGAAAATTCCCTGAGGCGGAATTTCTCTCGTTACTTTCTTCCTTCAACTCCTTGCTCTTCCTTGAGTACTATTGCTCTTAATATTGAAAAATATGTCACCACCTTGCTTGGCTTAATGCAGTCGGATAGTCCACGCACGGTGGTGAATCACCCTACAGTGAATTCCCCAGCGGTAGTTTTCTCCCGATACCAATTTTCGTTTCCGTGACCCATTTAGCTCCCCGCTTCTTCCTGATCTACTGGCTATAGTCATGGCGGTGGACCTTGCGTACTCAACGGGCCAGTCAGTAGGTGCCGCTTGTGCTTGTCAACGTCGTCCGGTTTCGCTTTGAGTTCAGTGCAGCAGCCTAGACCGGTTCGCCTGGAGCCGTCTTGCTCCGACGTTTGGCATGATCCCTGCCAGTACGTTAGTTGTTCTCGCTGCCTTCTCGCATACATAGTAAACATAGAGCTTTAGTGGAACCGATCGTCGATTACCACACCTAGGTGATTTAGCGCGCATCGATGGTATTGAGTGTCCGCCGACGCTGATCACGACACCTTGATTTTTTTCCGGCAGCACTACCTCCGTCTGGTGGTGAGTCACTTGCAACTTGACATCAACCATCCAGATTTCCAGGACGCCAATTGTCCCTGCCGTCAACATCTCCACCTCCTCTAGGGTCTCGACGGTTATTGTCAGGCCAACGTCATCTGCAAAGCCGATGATCTAAATTCACCTGGGTAGTTCCAGTGTTAACATTCCATTGTACATTATATTCCAGAGCGTGGGCCAAGTGCCCTGAGGAGTAGTACCGTGGTACAATAGCGTTTCCTCCTTCTCGTTTGCTTCGGTGCTTTCTCCGCGCTCACGATGACTGTGTCGATGCCGTCCACCGTCGATATCCCTTTCCGGAATCCGAACTGCCTCTGCTATAGTCCATTCTCACTTTCAGCGTAGGTCGTCAGCCTGTTGAGGATGACCTTTTCCAGAAGTTTACCAAGACATCCAGCAGGCATGTTGGCTGATACGATGCTGAATCTCCTTGTGTAGGCATGTAGGCTGACACGATGCTGAATCCCTGGTTTTACAGCGACACTAGCTTCTGGATCTTCCATCTACCCGCGAAGTAGCCATCGTCCAGGCAATTCTGTAGGATTATCCTGAACTTGTGCGGAAACGCCAGCATCGCGGTCTTCAGTGCCACGTTGGGGATTCCGTTTTCGTAACGGGAGCTTTCTTCGCATTCACCCCATTTGTCTCTATAGGGAGCTCGTCGTTGGAGATTCGATTGTCACCAGATTATCCCTGTTTACATCAACGGGATCACTAAGGATGCTGAGCCTTTCGTTCTACCAATACACTCGTTGGATTCTCGACCGCCAGGGCTTCCAACATGCTGAAACCTCTTGCGTTGGTCAGCCTGCTACCCCACTCCACGGCCCAAGCGTCAAAGTATACTAACAACTGGCGTTCGTACGACTAACGAGTCGGTTAGTGCGTCCAGTATCTGATTGTACTGTTCTAGTGTCCATCTCGGAGGATCATAGCAGCTACAGACGAATACACCGATGATCCTGACGATCACAAAGCCTTCGTGTGTGTTATCCATCATCTCTTGGACAGGGAAACCACCCATTACTTGAATTGCAGCCATCTCTACACCACCCAGTTACCGTTATCGGGAGGAACACGATACACCTCTGAAATAATTGCAACGTCGCCCTTCGTTTCTGTTGTTGACTGACACAACAGTTGCTGTGCTATTTCGCAATGACTGAGGTTAAGCTGGGCTATCCCAATCATCGTTGGCTTGCCTTCACCTTTTCGTGCTCTGGACATAAGTAGCATCATTCGTGCAGAGCAGGCACTTCGGTTGCTTTGTGCAGTCACTAGCAATGTGTCCCTTCTCCCCACATTTTCTGCACAGATCAGATGTGTTTCTCGCCTGATGATTGAAACACACCTGAAACACCTTTCCGTTTGATTAGTGGCTCTAGGTATCAATTGTAATGAGTATACCGACCATCCGACTTTGATCTTACCGGTCGACATAAGCTGGTTGCCTGTAGCTGGCGGTAAGTCTATCGCTGCTGCCTGTGTGCCACTATATGCCTTCCTCAACCTGATTGGCATCTGCTATTTGTCACGTTACATTGCTGTAGTAGCGCTCTTCTCACTTCGTCTTCCGTTGTGATCTCGTCCAGATTTCTGCATTCGACCACCGCTTCTTGAACTAAAGCTCTCACATTTGCTTCTCCTTCCACCACTTCTGCCACAAGTTCCAGATAGGTCGAGCTCTTGATTAATTGATTCTTCTTCAGCTCAAACAGAATCTCGCCTTTCTGAGTACGCCTGGTTCTTAGGGACCGTACACTAATTACGTAAGGTATTTTTAGAACATTCCAACCACCCCCTTCCCCCCAGATTGGAATTCGTAAGATTTTGACGAACTCCCCCTCCCCCTACATAAGATCTTATCATGATTTTTGTAATTAAAAAATCATATTGTTAATTCATTGAATAAGATAGCGAAAACGATACTTATAAAATTATTTCAAGAAAATTCATGACAAAATTTAACTGCATTCATCTGTAGTAATTTTATTTGCATCTTAGTAGAACAACTTTTGGGTAATATTTAGAAAAGCCAATCTTGTCCATATAAGCTGCTTCGCTATATTTCACTTCCTTTGAATCTATTTTCTTGTGATGCAGAGCTCAAAAGAATTTATAACCTGTTCTGGCATGAATTTAGTCTGAGCTCCAACTGTGACGATTATCGTACGCATAGTTCCGACATCTTCGAATTTTCTTGAAGTAAAATACAGTTCACACTCTGGAAATATTCGGGCCACAAGATCTGTCACAATCGCATGACAGAACCTTTTTCGAATACCTTGCGGTTTGAACAAAAAGTATGAATAGAAGGATATTGGACCATCAACACGAAGAGTGTCAGTACTTCTTAACTTGTAAGGCATACTGTGACCCCAGTTCCCGAACAGAACAATATGCCACCAAGCGTCAAGAAATTGATGTAACTGCTCTAACACCATCGACAATTAAGACGCTCCTCACGATGGCAACAATAAACAAAATTACATAATTAATTTAACAATCATATCCTGCTGTTGCAAAACACTTCGATTCCAGGTCCACCCTTCCTTGGCCATGATGTACAATATGTGCTAATTTTGTTTGATATAGAAAATGTTCATGGCACAAATAATAAATAATTCTTGTGTAAAGAATATTTTTTCTTATTGATTTCATTTTCATACTTTTTTATGATATTACGTAAGAAAGAAGAAACCCTCCCTCCCCCTCAGATAATAATTTGTAAGATATTTTGAAACTCCCCCTCCCCTCATATGCCTTTACGTAATTAGTGTATGGCCCCTTACTACATTGTCCTCCAGCTCCTTCAGCTTGGGACCCTCTCTCACCCTTTTTGAGGATCGCAGCGTACGTCACGCCGTCGTTTGCTTTGACGACTAGAGCGTCTCTCATACACCTCTCCTGGTGCGGCCGATGGTCTTCTTTCTATCCATTTCTTATTGTTTTTCATCCTCTCTTCTACGGTTTCTACGATTTGCCATCTACTCTCAATTTGTCTGCTGTTTCACTATCTTTTGCCAACCTTGCTCTTTTCACAGAATGGGAATACCCGTCAACCTTCGGCGTCTCATAGGCTTTACTTCACTATCTCCGTGGTCATCATTCTCTTTTCAGCGTTTTCAGTATTCTCCAGTAACGGCATTGCCTCGCTACTGCTACGGCAGATTTGATGCTAATCACTTGATCCCTGATCTGTCCGTCACGTCGTCCCTGCTTTTCGCGCGTTTGTAGACTTTTATGATTTTTGCCTCAGTTTCGTCACTTTAGGCTGGTCTTTTTGGGTAACACACCTGAAACCTTAGCTTTCTTTGGCGACCTATTGCTTTGTCACTGCTCGTGCTTGGTATGGCCTCCCTGGGCTGCTCTCACTGCTGTTGCGGTTGCATATGCTGTTGCCCTTGGTCGTTTTGCTGGGTCGGCGGCCTCGTTAGTTCATTTTTGGTGAACGGGTTCACCACACTTGCTTAGTTAGATTTTTTTTAAATTTTTGTTGTTTTGTCTTCTTCCATGCTCTTTGGGTCACAACTTCAAGCCGCTATCTACGCCCGTAATAAGTAGTCGCCTCATATGATTTCATAGTTATTTTGCGAACAGTGAAGTCGCATGTAAAGGATGATGCGGTCTTTCATGGGGTACCGCGTTCAGAGCCGGCGCTAGTCAGGAACGTTCAACTAGCCTATTTACCGGGTTTCGAGCGTACTTGGAGATCTGCCAAAGTTTCAACGGGACGGGGGGTAGCTAGTAGCATTAGCTCACATGCCGTTTCGGGAAAGTGTATCCATCCTAGGGTAAAAGAATGGCTGTCGTTTGTCGGTCAATTTCGAATAAATCGTTATTCTCAGCCATGTTTTGCCGACAGTTGGATTATTTATGATAAAATCTTTAGCGGAAGAGGCGCCGCTTCGACGGAGCTTCTTTCGGATTTATGTGGGTTTTCACAGAGGTTCTGCAGAGCCCAACATTGCTTACCCCATTATGTCCTAACAAGACTCCCCAACTCGCAATAAATCCCGGGGGTGCGGGGTCGTGACGCCCTGAACTCTTGTCCTGAACTCCTTCTGCCCATGTGTATGTATGTGTGCATGTTTCTAAAATGTTACTCATTTTTCTTAAAGATGACTGGACCGATTTGCTCAATCTTAGTCTCATGGAAGGTACAACCTTCCCATCGGCTGCTATTGAACTTTGTGTCGATCGGAATTCCGGTTCCAAGTTAAAGAGCGCGACCACAAAGCAATTTCCAAAGAAACTGGTACCATTAAAATAACGCAAAACTTCTTAAAATGGCTGCAAAATTATTTGGATTTTACAGTCTAGATCACTAATGACAAACCACAGTCGATTTGATCACATTGGCCACCTCCGAGGATTCCTGAGTCCACAGAAGCTGGAACTATGCAAGCGGAGAGGGAGTAAAAGGAAAATTAAAACATCCAATTTGTATTGTTGATGCCAAAGCAGACCTATTGATAATTTCTCTATTAGAACGGTGAAGGAGTCGCGATGTTTCGGAACGAAATGTAAAACACAATTTTTGCGATTATAAAAAACTGGCGGATCTTGCGGTTGCGGTCTTTTCCACCTTCTATTTTGTTTGCTACTTTTCTGACTCAATCAGTAATCTAGACTGTCTCACCATAAACAATGTGTTCAATAATTATTTAACGCACAGAGTGTAAAAACATTTTTTTTATGGTTCAAACTTATAAATTTAGACGATTATATTTATGTACTGCATTTGGCGCCAACACCCCCTCCCTCTTAACCATATCATCTGTATACCAATACTATATCACCAGGTATACAGGTATTCCAAAATAAACTGGGGCTGATTCGGTTGTGGGTTACTCACCCCAGCCTGTCAAAATATGGTAGCAGGAAGACAATATTGAACTAATACTGAGATAGCTAATTCAAAATTATAGTTTTTTGTTCCAAATGTTTCACCGTCGACACGCAGCTCATTACGTTCGTGGCTGGCGAGCTATTGTGTATAGGTGCAAAATGTACTAAGAATGCAATAGATACTCCCACAATTATATTAATCCCAATCATGGAGTAATGGTTTAGAGAAATAACAAAAGCACAATTGCACAACTAGGTGGATTAAAATAAGTTTTTCAATTGATTATTGCCGTGTTCCGTTTTAAATTATGATCACTAGTTCTGTTTTAAATTATGATCATGATTTACAAAACAAATCCGACATTGATTCCACATAACAATATTTGTAGTGGTCAGTAGGATCGTAGCACTAGTCCTGCAATTGTTTTGTACACGGTATACTAAGAAGATTGTTGACATAGTATGTCAAGTTCCGCAATGAAATGTAGTACCAGTGTTTGCTTTATTACAAAATTTAAAAGTCAATGCTAGTAATTTAACTAAATCAATACTCCTATTAATAATTATTACGAGAAAATTTTATTAAATTGATGACCATTCGAAAACCTACATTCTCGAGTTGCGGCCAAACAAATAATTTGCTAGGAAATTAGATTTACCCTTCAGTAAACGAAACCCTTTCTGGAAATTATGCAAAGTACTCAGGAGGTCTCAGAAATTAATTCCAGTTTGATAAAAGATAAAATAAAATCAACAATTGTCTGATGATGAGTTCGAAGCAAACTTAGGAAAATTTCTTTGACATTGTGCGTAACAACCTGTACAAAATCATACGAGTACGCATTCGTTCT
Source organism: Topomyia yanbarensis (assembly GCF_030247195.1). Taxonomy (NCBI): domain Eukaryota; kingdom Metazoa; phylum Arthropoda; class Insecta; order Diptera; family Culicidae; genus Topomyia; species Topomyia yanbarensis. The sequence goes on along the minus strand of NC_080670.1, from coordinate 90,152,407 downwards.
TACCTGATCTATAAATGTTTGAAATTAGCATTTTATTTTGAAAAATGGACTTTTTTAGATTTTTTTTGTGGGCTCAATACCCAACAATATGATCAAAGTAGCTCAATTATTAGGTGCCAGTCTTCCGTGTTTGATTTGAAAAGGATTCAAAGAGTAAAATAATACTTAGAACATGTTTGTTTAAATGAAATTGATTTAGAATTTCGTAAAGCATTTTGCAGGTTCACTTCGAATAACAAAAAAATACATCAGATATCAGATCAGATTTATTTGATTTATTTGAAACGGCTCAATGCGTTAGCACAACTGATCCGTGGGTCTTTTAATTTTTTACAATAACTTAAAAAAAATGCTATGAATGTCGGTCTTCCAGATCTTGTTGACGCAGTTTGCTGCTGCGTGTTGAGATCCTTTTCCTTGGCGGTGAAGTCGCTTGGGAGTTCATTCAGTCTGCCTTCTCTCGCGTTATCGTTCTTGTCTATGTCATCATCGGTACTGCTTTCTTGCTGTTCACGATAGGCTCTTATTTGTTTCTTTTTCTTACGGGTCGCTGTTGTAAATCCGTCTTCATCGTTATTTGCTTCTTTATTGGCGATGCTAGTTGTTGGTTTGGGAGCGGTAGTCGTGGTTGTACCTGCTTTATTGGTTAATTGGATCGTTGTTTTTGGTTTATATGAAGGTGTCGGTGGCTGCTTGTTAGAGTTGGCTGTAGTAGCTTTAGATTGGTTGGTTCCGCGCATGTTTTTCCGTAGTGGGCTGTATGGTTACAGAATTGGCATGTTGGTGTCTGCCCGGGATATGTGATTAGCGTTGTTTGCTTATAGGTCACTCCATCTTTCGGAGATTTGCATTCGATAGTCATGTAAGAAAGTATTGGTTTAGTCACTCGCATCCTCACAATACGAACGCCGTTGGGAATGCCGGTGCAAAAAATTCTCCAGGTGTCATTCGTAATAGATTCTGCTTCTCCATATTGCGACATGATTTGTTTGATGTAATCTTTCTAAGTGCGCGGGGCCAAATCATGAATACGTACGTCCACCATGTCGTTTTCCATATGCACCGGGATCTTGATTCTGGTGTTATTAAACTCGACCTCGCGTTGCATGTTGTTCTTTTCAATGAAGTTTTCTGCCTTTGCTAAACTTCTAAACGTGATCAAAACACACTTTTTAACGTGATGTAGCTGAATGTACGTAACTTCAGCGAAATTATGCTCCATTTTATCTTTAATTATTTGCTCCACTTCCTGAACTGTGGGTCTAACACGAGTTTTATTAAAGTTGATCGAAATCGTGTTATCCCGTAGCACGGGCACTTTTGTTTCATTTGGCAAACTCATTTCACTCCGCAGCCGGGGGTAACAATACAATATTGTTTGTGCACTGATATGATATGGACTGCTTGTGCGATAGGCACCGATCGGCTTGTAGGGAGAATTGACTGTTTCACTTGTGCGAGTCGATTTTTAGCTTCTACTCAGGACGAGATGTGAAGACAAACTGATATCTGATGTATGAACTCGTAAACCTTGATTTCACAAATATCGATACAATAACCAAGAAATGCGAAGAAAGTTCCCCGAAGGTAATACATATCTATAACTAAACAATCTGGCGAAAGTTTCATTGTCTTCCTAAATTTAGTGTGGAACGGATGTGTATTGTCAGTATTTTGTTACATTCTTCATATATTACCATTATCTTCGATCATATTTATAATATGTACATAAGTTCATTACATTTATTTTCAATGTATTAATTGCATTTTTATTCGTTCCATACTTTTCATTCATATTCACAGATTACAAACAGTTTCAAAAAACTGTGAACCTGTCAGACATGCCTGAAGCACCAACTAACTTGTGCTGTGTTGGTCTAGACCATGTTATAAGAATATCTATGCACAAAATGTTTATAGAAACTTCAATCTACATTTTGGAGACATGTTATCGAAAACCATCTATCTGCTGTTATAAAATAAACATATCATAAAATTAAATTCATATTCCTTATCAATTCAGTTGCAAAATTTATTTTAGTTAGCAGATTATTTGTAGTAAAGCAGAAGTAGCATTTCTAATAAAACACTGTTGCATGCATTTTAGTTAGGAGGCTTTTTATATCACTACAAAATTTACATAATACATTTCTAATTCATAATAATAACATTCCGGCGCCAGTCATGCTAGTGCCCCGAGTGCACCACGTTGAGAAACTCTAGCGAAATCATCTTTGAGCAACGGCGGCTGCTCGTTTAGTGTACCACTAATGGGACTTCTGCGAGGATAAAATAAAACTTGTAGTATTTTCTGTAAAAAATCAATTTATTCAAAATACATTTGTATAACATGGCCAATGTCAACTGGTCTGATTATCGGGAAATGAGTTCGAATAATTTAAAAGTCAACAGGAGCACGTGGGATTTCATTTCGTTTGCACACCAACCAAGCATGGGTAAAATGACGGCAACAGTGTAAAATTTTTAATCCGCAGCGGCGCAAGTATGATTTTTCTAAATATGATTTAATGTACGGCAAAATGTACATATCTCCGAAACGGTGCTTCGATTCTATGTAATGTAAGCGGTGAAAATGTTCCTTATAAAATTCTCAACAAATGTATGTAAATAAAAAGTAGTACTTGCATAGGAAATATAAGAGAAATTTGAAAATCAAAGCTTTGCCGGTACACCATTCGAACAAAACACCAAATTTCGCAACTTAAAAAATACTAAAATGTAGCTTAGACGATGCTCGAGTTTTGTATGTTTTCTTTTTTTCGAAATTTTTCACCAGCGATTTTAAAAAAATCGGCAAAGCCCCGCGCGCAATTCCATTAAGTTTCCCCTTAAGGGAGGCGTCTAGTGTAAAGCGCTTAAATCGAAAGTGATTTTGGTTTGCGATTTTTTTTTCATAAAACGTTTATTTGACAAAAGTTTTTTTACGCCGGGGTTTTTTTTACATAACATGTTACAAAGGTTCTTAAGACTATCACGTTTTAAAAAAATCACTTTCTAATGCTAACACTGAGGATAATCATCATTTTGAATATTTTTAATTATACTCTATTTTCTTGAATTTCATTGTAAACCTATTGATAGTTTTTCTGTAATCTTTGTTTATTTTTTTCTTTATTTATATCGTTTTATCTAACTTAACTAACTGCGAAGAAATCTAAATTGTTTGTGGGTAGCAAGGGAAGGTTTGCGATTTTGAAGGTAAGACAACAATGGACCTTTTGTGTAATGTTAAGGTTTATTTATACATTAATTATATACGAGAAAAAATTGCAGTCACACAGAACCACACGAGTGGTCCAAGAGTAGACGTCCAACCATTTCCACGTCGAGGAGCGCCATGGCGGATATGATAACTCTTGATAAAATTGTCTGAAACAGGAAATTCAACAAGATTTTTAAAATTTGGACTAGTAGTTACTCGATGAACCAAAAAAAATTATAAAATGGTTTGAATTTTGGAAAATAGCCTTATAAAATCCGAAAAATCTGATATTTTTAAGTAAATTTAACTCACTTTTCATAAAAATAATGAGAGAAAAAAAAATTATTCAGTTCGCAGAGGTGGGTAAGAAAACCAACCGGTACGAACAGTCACTGGTATGGTGCTCAAAGTCTCAACACGTGTAAACGAGCGATCCACATCGTGTGCGGTTTTGATTTCGTTCACACGGTAAACGAAATGACAACCTCGACCGAGTGTCGGTTTTGAAAACCAAACCGAGTCACTCAGCACCGTTTACATGTGTGCACGATTTTCAACTCGTGTTAATGTATTCTAAACAACGGTATCGGTTCGGCTTTAGAAAACCGAACCTGGTTTTTTCTGTACGCGGTGCTTCGGCTGAAAGAAGAGGCAGTAAATTCATGTGCAGTGCTGCCGAATAAACAACTGAACAACTGAATTGAATAAGGTTAGTTGTTGAGAGTCGATGGGGCAATATCGAAATGTTAGGTTCTGGGCGATTGTTTACGTTTCACAATTGATGTTCTGTACCATATTAAAAACCAAGATAACGGACACGAAATTCAAAATGGCTATCTTTCTTGGCGAATAATCGTATGAAACCGATAAATGTAGATATGTTTGATTCGGGAAAGTCGTTGATGTTAATGTAACAATGTTGAAATTGAAATTAATGACTTCAAAGAAATCAATAAAAACAATGAAATCAATACAATCAATGCGATCAATGCAATCAATGCGATCAATCAAATCAATCAAATCAATCAAATCAATCAAATCAATCAAATCAATCAAATCAATCAAATCAATCAAATCAATCAAATCAATCAAATCAATCAAATCAATCAAATCAATCAAATCAATCAAATCAATCAAATCAATCAAATCAATCAAATCAATCAAATCAATCAAATCAATCAAATCAATCAAATCAATCAAATCAATCAAATCAATCAAATCAATCAAATCAATCAAATCAATCAAATCAATCAAATCAATCAAATCAATCAAATCAATCAAATCAATCAAATCAATCAAATCAATCAAATCAATCAAATCAATCAAATCAATCAAATCAATCAAATCAATCAAATCAATCAAATCAATCAAATCAATCAAATCAATCAAATCAATCAAATCAATCAAATCAATCAAATCAATCAAATCAATCAAATCAATCAAATCAATCAAATCAATCAAATCAATCAAATCAATCAAATCAATCAAATCAATCAAATCAATCAAATCAATCAAATCAATCAAATCAATCAAATCAATCAATCAATCAAATCAATCAAATCAATCAAATCAATCAAATCAATCAAATCAATCAAATCAATCAAATCAATCAAATCAATCAAATCAATCAAATCAATCAAATCAATCAAATCAATCAAATCAATCAAATCAATCAAATCAATCAAATCAATCAAATCAATCAAATCAATCAAATCAATCAAATCAATCAAATCAATCAAATCAATCAAATCAATCAAATCAATCAAATCAATCAAATCAATCAAATCAATCAAATCAATCAAATCAATCAAATCAATCAAATCAATCAAATCAATCAAATCAATCAAATCAATCAAATCAATCAAATCAATCAAATCAATCAAATCAATCAAATCAATCAAATCAATCAAATCAATCAAATCAATCAACAAATCAATCAAATCAATCAAATCAATCAATCAATCAAATCAATCAAATCAATCAAATCAATCAAATCAATCAAATCAATCAAATCAATCAAATCAATCAAATCAATCAAACAATCAAATCAATCAAATCAATCAAATCAATCAAATCAATCAAATCAATCAAATCAATCAAATCAATCAAATCAATCAAATCAATCAAATCAATCAAATCAATCAAATCAATCAAATCAATCAAATCAATCAAATCAATCAAATCAATCAAATCAATCAAATCAATCAAATCAATCAAATCAATCAAATCAATCAAATCAATCAAATCAATCAAATCAATCAAATCAATCAAATCAATCAAATCAATCAAATCAATCAAATCAATCAAATCAATCAAATCAATCAAATCAATCAAATCAATCAAATCAATCAAATCAATCAAATCAATCAAATCAATCAAATCAATCAAATCAATCAAATCAATCAAATCAATCAAATCAATCAAATCAATCAAATCAATCAAATCAATCAAATCAATCAAATCAATCAAATCAATCAAATCAATCAAATCAATCAAATCAATCAAATCAATCAAATCAATCAAATCAATCAAATCAATCAATCAATCAAATCAATCAAATCAATCAAATCAATCAAATCAATCAAATCAATCAAATCAATCAAATCAATCAAATCAATCAAATCAATCAAATCAATCAAATCAATCAAATCAATCAAATCAATCAAATCAATCAAATCAATCAAATCAATCAAATCAATCAAATCAATCAAATCAATCAAATCAATCAAATCAATCAAATCAATCAAATCAATCAAATCAATCAAATCAATCAAATCAATCAAATCAATCAAATCAATCAAATCAATCAAATCAATCAAATCAATCAAATCAATCAAATCAATCAAATCAATCAAATCAATCAAATCAATCAAATCAATCAAATCAATCAAATCAATCAAATCAATCAAATCAATCAAATCAATCAAATCAATCAAATCAATCAAATCAATCAAATCAATCAAATCAATCAAATCAATCAAATCAATCAAATCAATCAAATCAATCAAATCAATCAAATCAATCAAATCAATCAAATCAATCAAATCAATCAAATCAATCAAATCAATCAAATCAATCAAATCAATCAAATCAATCAAATCAATCAAATCAATCAAATCAATCAAATCAATCAAATCAATCAAATCAATCAAATCAATCAAATCAATCAAATCAATCAAATCAATCAAATCAATCAAATCAATCAAATCAATCAAATCAATCAAATCAATCAAATCAATCAAATCAATCAAATCAATCAAATCAATCAAATCAATCAAATCAATCAAATCAATCAAATCAATCAAATCAATCAAATCAATCAAATCAATCAAATCAATCAAATCAATCAAATCAATCAAATCAATCAAATCAATCAAATCAATCAAATCAATCAAATCAATCAAATCAATCAAATCAATCAAATCAATCAAATCAATCAAATCAATCAAATCAATCAAATCAATCAAATCAATCAAATCAATCAAATCAATCAAATCAATCAAATCAATCAAATCAATCAAATCAATCAAATCAATCAAATCAATCAAATCAATCAAATCAATCAAATCAATCAAATCAATCAAATCAATCAAATCAATCAAATCAATCAAATCAATCAAATCAATCAAATCAATCAAATCAATCAAATCAATCAAATCAATCAAATCAATCAAATCAATCAAATCAATCAAATCAATCAAATCAATCAAATCAATCAAATCAATCAAATCAATCAAATCAATCAAATCAATCAAATCAATCAAATCAATCAAATCAATCAAATCAATCAAATCAATCAAATCAATCAAATCAATCAAATCAATCAAATCAATCAAATCAATCAAATCAATCAAATCAATCAAATCAATCAAATCAATCAAATCAATCAAATCAATCAAATCAATCAAATCAATCAAATCAATCAAATCAATCAAATCAATCAAATCAATCAAATCAATCAAATCAATCAAATCAATCAAATCAATCAAATCAATCAAATCAATCAAATCAATCAAATCAATCAAATCAATCAAATCAATCAAATCAATCAAATCAATCAAATCAATCAAATCAATCAAATCAATCAAATCAATCAAATCAATCAAATCAATCAAATCAATCAAATCAATCAAATCAATCAAATCAATCAAATCAATCAAATCAATCAAATCAATCAAATCAATCAAATCAATCAAATCAATCAAATCAATCAAATCAATCAAATCAATCAAATCAATCAAATCAATCAAATCAATCAAATCAATCAAATCAATCAAATCAATCAAATCAATCAAATCAATCAAATCAATCAAATCAATCAAATCAATCAAATCAATCAAATCAATCAAATCAATCAAATCAATCAAATCAATCAAATCAATCAAATCAATCAAATCAATCAAATCAATCAAATCAATCAAATCAATCAAATCAATCAAATCAATCAAATCAATCAAATCAATCAAATCAATCAAATCAATCAAATCAATCAAATCAATCAAATCAATCAAATCAATCAAATCAATCAAATCAATCAAATCAATCAAATCAATCAAATCAATCAAATCAATCAAATCAATCAAATCAATCAAATCAATCAAATCAATCAAATCAATCAAATCAATCAAATCAATCAAATCAATCAAATCAATCAAATCAATCAAATCAATCAAATCAATCAAATCAATCAAATCAATCAAATCAATCAAATCAATCAAATCAATCAAATCAATCAAATCAATCAAATCAATCAAATCAATCAAATCAATCAAATCAATCAAATCAATCAAATCAATCAAATCAATCAAATCAATCAAATCAATCAAATCAATCAAATCAATCAAATCAATCAAATCAATCAAATCAATCAAATCAATCAAATCAATCAAATCAATCAAATCAATCAAATCAATCAAATCAATCAAATCAATCAAATCAATCAAATCAATCAAATCAATCAAATCAATCAAATCAATCAAATCAATCAAATCAATCAAATCAATCAAATCAATCAAATCAATCAAATCAATCAAATCAATCAAATCAATCAAATCAATCAAATCAATCAAATCAATCAAATCAATCAAATCAATCAAATCAATCAAATCAATCAAATCAATCAAATCAATCAAATCAATCAAATCAATCAAATCAATCAAATCAATCAAATCAATCAAATCAATCAAATCAATCAAATCAATCAAATCAATCAAATCAATCAAATCAATCAAATCAATCAAATCAATCAAATCAATCAAATCAATCAAATCAATCAAATCAATCAAATCAATCAAATCAATCAAATCAATCAAATCAATCAAATCAATCAAATCAATCAAATCAATCAAATCAATCAAATCAATCAAATCAATCAAATCAATCAAATCAATCAAATCAATCAAATCAATCAAATCAATCAAATCAATCAAATCAATCAAATCAATCAAATCAATCAAATCAATCAAATCAATCAAATCAATCAAATCAATCAAATCAATCAAATCAATCAAATCAATCAAATCAATCAAATCAATCAAATCAATCAAATCAATCAAATCAATCAAATCAATCAAATCAATCAAATCAATCAAATCAATCAAATCAATCAAATCAATCAAATCAATCAAATCAATCAAATCAATCAAATCAATCAAATCAATCAAATCAATCAAATCAATCAAATCAATCAAATCAATCAAATCAATCAAATCAATCAAATCAATCAAATCAATCAAATCAATCAAATCAATCAAATCAATCAATCAATCAATCAAATCAATCAAATCAATCAAATCAATCAAATCAATCAAATCAATCAAATCAATCAAATCAATCAAATCAATCAAATCAATCAAATCAATCAAATCAATCAAATCAATCAAATCAATCAAATCAATCAAATCAATCAAATCAATCAAATCAATCAAATCAATCAAATCAATCAAATCAATCAAATCAATCAAATCAATCAAATCAATCAAATCAATCAAATCAATCAAATCAATCAAATCAATCAAATCAATCAAATCAATCAAATCAATCAAATCAATCAAATCAATCAAATCAATCAAATCAATCAAATCAATCAAATCAATCAAATCAATCAAATCAATCAAATCAATCAAATCAATCAAATCAATCAAATCAATCAAATCAATCAAATCAATCAAATCAATCAAATCAATCAAATCAATCAAATCAATCAAATCAATCAAATCAATCAAATCAATCAAATCAATCAAATCAATCAAATCAATCAAATCAATCAAATCAATCAAATCAATCAAATCAATCAAATCAATCAAATCAATCAAATCAATCAAATCAATCAAATCAATCAAATCAATCAAATCAATCAATCAATCAAATCAATCAAATCAATCAAATCAATCAAATCAATCAAATCAATCAAATCAATCAAATCAATCAAATCAATCAAATCAATCAAATCAATCAAATCAATCAAATCAATCAAATCAATCAAATCAATCAAATCAATCAAATCAATCAAATCAATCAAATCAATCAAATCAATCAAATCAATCAAATCAATCAAATCAATCAAATCAATCAAATCAATCAAATCAATCAAATCAATCAAATCAATCAAATCAATCAAATCAATCAAATCAATCAAATCAATCAAATCAATCAAATCAATCAAATCAATCAAATCAATCAAATCAATCAAATCAATCAAATCAATCAAATCAATCAAATCAATCAAATCAATCAAATCAATCAAATCAATCAAATCAATCAAATCAATCAAATCAATCAAATCAATCAAATCAATCAAATCAATCAAATCAATCAAATCAATCAAATCAATCAAATCAATCAAATCAATCAAATCAATCAAATCAATCAAATCAATCAAATCAATCAAATCAATCAAATCAATCAAATCAATCAAATCAATCAAATCAATCAAATCAATCAAATCAATCAAATCAATCAAATCAATCAAATCAATCAAATCAATCAAATCAATCAAATCAATCAAATCAATCAAATCAATCAAATCAATCAAATCAATCAAATCAATCAAATCAATCAAATCAATCAAATCAATCAAATCAATCAAATCAATCAAATCAATCAAATCAATCAAATCAATCAAATCAATCAAATCAATCAAATCAATCAAATCAATCAAATCAATCAAATCAATCAAATCAATCAAATCAATCAAATCAATCAAATCAATCAAATCAATCAAATCAATCAAATCAATCAAATCAATCAAATCAATCAAATCAATCAAATCAATCAAATCAATCAAATCAATCAAATCAATCAAATCAATCAAATCAATCAAATCAATCAAATCAATCAAATCAATCAAATCAATCAAATCAATCAAATCAATCAAATCAATCAAATCAATCAAATCAATCAAATCAATCAAATCAATCAAATCAATCAAATCAATCAAATCAATCAAATCAATCAAATCAATCAAATCAATCAAATCAATCAAATCAATCAAATCAATCAAATCAATCAAATCAATCAAATCAATCAAATCAATCAAATCAATCAAATCAATCAAATCAATCAAATCAATCAAATCAATCAAATCAATCAAATCAATCAAATCAATCAAATCAATCAAATCAATCAAATCAATCAAATCAATCAAATCAATCAAATCAATCAAATCAATCAAATCAATCAAATCAATCAAATCAATCAAATCAATCAAATCAATCAAATCAATCAAATCAATCAAATCAATCAAATCAATCAAATCAATCAAATCAATCAAATCAATCAAATCAATCAAATCATCAAATCAATCAAATCAATCAAATCAATCAAATCAATCAAATCAATCAATCAATCAAATCAATCAAATCAATCAAATCAATCAAATCAATCAAATCAATCAAATCAATCAAATCAATCAAATCAATCAAATCAATCAAATCAATCAAATCAATCAAATCAATCAAATCAATCAAATCAATCAAATCAATCAAATCAATCAAATCAATCAAATCAATCAAATCAATCAAATCAATCAAATCAATCAAATCAATCAAATCAATCAAATCAATCAAATCAATCAAATCAATCAATCAATCAAATCAATCAAATCAATCAAATCAATCAAATCAATCAAATCAATCAAATCAATCAAATCAATCAAATCAATCAAATCAATCAAATCAATCAAATCAATCAAATCAATCAAATCAATCAAATCAATCAAATCAATCAAATCAATCAAATCAATCAAATCAATCAAATCAATCAAATCAATCAAATCAATCAAATCAATCAAATCAATCAAATCAATCAAATCAATCAAATCAATCAAATCAATCAAATCAATCAAATCAATCAAATCAATCAAATCAATCAAATCAATCAAATCAATCAAATCAATCAAATCAATCAAATCAATCAAATCAATCAAATCAATCAAATCAATCAAATCAATCAAATCAATCAAATCAATCAAATCAATCAATCAATCAAATCAATCAAATCAATCAAATCAATCAAATCAATCAAATCAATCAAATCAATCAAATCAATCAAATCAATCAAATCAATCAAATCAATCAAATCAATATCAAATCAATCAAATCAATCAAATCAATCAAATCAATCAAATCAATCAAATCAATCAAATCAATCAAATCAATCAAATCAATCAAATCAATCAAATCAACAATCAATCAAATCAATCAAATCAATCAAATCAATCAAATCAATCAAATCAATCAAATCAATCAAATCAATCAAATCAATCAAATCAATCAAATCAATCAAATCAATCAAATCAATCAAATCAATCAAATCAATCAAATCAATCAAATCAATCAAATCAATCAAATCAATCAAATCAATCAAATCAATCAAATCAATCAAATCAATCAAATCAATCAAATCAATCAAATCAATCAAATCAATCAAATCAATCAAATCAATCAAATCAATCAAATCAATCAAATCAATCAAATCAATCAAATCAATCAAATCAATCAAATCAATCAAATCAATCAAATCAATCAAATCAATCAAATCAATCAAATCAATCAAATCAATCAAATCAATCAAATCAATCAAATCAATCAAATCAATCAAATCAATCAAATCAATCAAATCAATCAAATCAATCAAATCAATCAAATCAATCAAATCAATCAAATCAATCAAATCAATCAAATCAATCAAATCAATCAAATCAATCAAATCAATCAAATCAATCAAATCAATCAAATCAATCAAATCAATCAAATCAATCAAATCAATCAAATCAATCAAATCAATCAAATCAATCAAATCAATCAAATCAATCAAATCAATCAAATCAATCAAATCAATCAAATCAATCAAATCAATCAAATCAATCAAATCAATCAAATCAATCAAATCAATCAAATCAATCAAATCAATCAAATCAATCAAATCAATCAAATCAATCAAATCAATCAAATCAATCAAATCAATCAAATCAATCAAATCAATCAAATCAATCAAATCAATCAAATCAATCAAATCAATCAAATCAATCAAATCAATCAAATCAATCAAATCAATCAAATCAATCAAATCAATCAAATCAATCAAATCAATCAAATCAATCAAATCAATCAAATCAATCAAATCAATCAAATCAATCAAATCAATCAAATCAATCAAATCAATCAAATCAATCAAATCAATCAAATCAATCAAATCAATCAAATCAATCAAATCAATCAAATCAATCAAATCAATCAAATCAATCAAATCAATCAAATCAATCAAATCAATCAAATCAATCAAATCAATCAAATCAATCAAATCAATCAAATCAATCAAATCAATCAAATCAATCAAATCAATCAAATCAATCAAATCAATCAAATCAATCAAATCAATCAAATCAATCAAATCAATCAAATCAATCAAATCAATCAAATCAATCAAATCAATCAAATCAATCAAATCAATCAAATCAATCAAATCAATCAAATCAATCAAATCAATCAAATCAATCAAATCAATCAAATCAATCAAATCAATCAAATCAATCAAATCAATCAAATCAATCAAATCAATCAAATCAATCAAATCAATCAAATCAATCAAATCAATCAAATCAATCAAATCAATCAAATCAATCAAATCAATCAAATCAATCAAATCAATCAAATCAATCAAATCAATCAAATCAATCAAATCAATCAAATCAATCAAATCAATCAAATCAATCAAATCAATCAAATCAATCAAATCAATCAAATCAATCAAATCAATCAAATCAATCAAATCAATCAAATCAATCAAATCAATCAAATCAATCAAATCAATCAAATCAATCAAATCAATCAAATCAATCAAATCAATCAAATCAATCAAATCAATCAAATCAATCAAATCAATCAAATCAATCAAATCAATCAAATCAATCAAATCAATCAAATCAATCAAATCAATCAAATCAATCAAATCAATCAAATCAATCAAATCAATCAAATCAATCAAATCAATCAAATCAATCAAATCAATCAAATCAATCAAATCAATCAAATCAATCAAATCAATCAAATCAATCAAATCAATCAAATCAATCAAATCAATCAAATCAATCAAATCAATCAAATCAATCAGATCAATCAAATCAATCAAATCAATCAGATCAATCAAATCAATCAAATCAATCAGATCAATCAAATCAATCAAATCAATCAAATCAATCAAATCAATCAAATCAATCAAATCAATCAAATCAATCAAATCAATCAAATCAATCAAATCAATCAAATCAATCAAATCAATCAAATCAATCAAATCAATCAAATCAATCAAATCAATCAAATCAATCAAATCAATCAATCAAATCAATCAAATCAATCAAATCAATCAAATCAATCAAATCAATCAAATCAATCAAATCAATCAAATCAATCAAATCAATCAAATCAATCAAATCAATCAAATCAATCAAATCAATCAAATCAATCAAATCAATCAAATCAATCAAATCAATCAAATCAATCAAATCAATCAAATCAATCAAATCAATCAAATCAATCAAATCAATCAAATCAATCAAATCAATCAAATCAATCAAATCAATCAAATCAATCAAATCAATCAAATCAATCAAATCAATCAAATCAATCAAATCAATCAAATCAATCAAATCAATCAAATCAATCAAATCAATCAAATCAATCAAATCAATCAAATCAATCAAATCAATCAAATCAATCAAATCAATCAAATCAATCAAATCAATCAAATCAATCAAATCAATCAAATCAATCAAATCAATCAAATCAATCAAATCAATCAAATCAATCAAATCAATCAAATCAATCAAATCAATCAAATCAATCAAATCAATCAAATCAATCAAATCAATCAAATCAATCAAATCTCAAATCAAATCAAACCAATCAAATCATTGAGATCAATGAAAACAATTAAACCTAAAAATATGCAATATTTGAAATTCCAAGGTACTTTCAAACTTTCAAAGGAATCCCGAAGATGGATGATTAAATCTAAGGTGATCGATGTAAAAAGAAATCTTTATTTATTTTAAGTTACATGTTTTGTTATATTTATGCAGTTCCACATGTTATTAAAAATTAATGAAACATGTCTATTTCCGTTCAAAAAGGTCTCTGTTAAGTTTTACAAATAAAATGTTCGACAAATTTTTATCGTTCAGCTTTAATCTTCTGTCTGTTAAGATTAGGGACAGCGAACTAAAAGAACGCTCCACTGACACTTGCGTACATGGAACGGCCAATGCCACCTGAGCCAAGGCGTACAGCTCAGGCTCACATTTTTTAAACCTTCCCAATAAATGAGGAAGTTCTGGTTCTGCTGACCATATCTTTTAAAATGACACCCAAATTGATGGTGGTTCTCACTATTTTGTGGTAACCGGAAGTCGCCATCTTGGATTCCAAATGGCGCCAATGGTCAATTTTCGGTGTCTGCTGACCATATCCTTTCAAATGACACCCATATTGATGGTGGTTCTCACTATTTTGTGGTAACCGGAAGTAGACCTGTGCGCCGCTGCGCCACGCCGCCGCCGCCGGTAATTTTTAACGTACGCCGACGCCGAACAGTAGACCGGCGGCGCGCCGCCGTTGCATTTTTCCCGCGCCGAAAATTCGCGAACTCCAAAATTGTTGACTTATAATTTTATCCACAAATCTAGGAACATAGTCTATGGACCGAATATACGACGTTAACTGATTCATGATTTATCACATCTTGGTCATTATTTGGTATTAGTGGTCGTCAATTGGATTACAAAATTAAAATAATCTTGATATTTTCTCGAAAACCATTACACGACACTCGTTATATAATTCAAAGATCCATTCTTGCTTCGTCAACTGGTTATGATTGTGAGCATATAAGTTTCAATTAACTATTCGTGTGCGTGAAATGGTCCACAAATTAAAAAAAACTTCCACTTTCAAGATATATGTGCCTGAAGTTTACGATTATGTGCCTGATCCTAATCTTTGCACGTAATCAATTTCACTGGAACGCAGTGTATTATTCATTGATTTTTTAACCGATTCTTAATTCCTAATATGCTACACACGATTCACCAGTCGAGCTCGTGAAACTGTTCATGATGTAATTCATGAAGTAATTAATTTTCCACATAATCTTATTATACTTACGTAAACAATTACAAGGAACTCAGACTATTATTCATGGATTATTCGCTCTGCTTTTTGGTTTTGAAATTTCTATGTGAGCTAATGTGTACAACTGCTAGCAATCAGTCTCACAGGCACGAGCATTAGATACAAAGACATTATTAGGACCTGTAACCCTGTTATTCCTTTGAAAACTATAAGATGCATGACTCTGTGTAAAAATCCAACGGTAGGCTCAAGACTAAAATATCACGATAACACGACGAGAATTTACGAAAATCGTTGCACGTCGTTAAATTCTTGACTGTTTTAGTCAATAAAATTAAAACAAATCAATGTTTCATCGAGTTATGAATTAAAATCACAAAAATATTAAACATATTCAGACACAACCACCTACTAAACATTTTAGTATAATGTCATCTTTTTTTGCGTGAACTAGTTTTATGAAAACACAAAAAATATTTTCAATACGAGGTTTATTTATATTTGATTGAATCGTGACCTATTTTAATTTTTTTTTTCTCGAAGAATAGTTGAGAAAAGTGATCTTGACTTTTCGCGACGCTGGTGCACAGATGCGGCGATGCAAAGGGTAAGATTTCTAGTCTCATAAATTATTCATCGTGTGATCTAGCCCCACTCAAGAAAGATTTTCAGTGTCAGTTGCACCAGCCCGGTATCACAGACAAATAAGACGAAACACGAGATGTATTTTCATCACTCGTAGAAAAAACGATCGATTTCGATTACAAATCGGTGGCGTTAGAGAAGAGATTTCGACACAGAGCTAAATGCGTTAGTTAATTTCCGCACCCACCCGAAAACGTTACGGTCTTTTTAATCTCATGCAAACCAAAACAAACAATATGGGCCGGAAATGTGAAATTCATTCTTGTCGAAGTGCCCAAAGTGGGAGTTGTTCACAACCATTTTTAAGTTATAACACGATGCCGATCGGTGAGTAAGCACATAACAGGATGTTAGTAATTTAATTGATTCGGTGTATCGAATGTATGCAATGGATTAGAATTTGTTGGTCTCCGGAAGTGCTGGAGAAATCAGCGGGGTGCAGGTGCTACGAAAACTAGAGATACGCTCAGACCATTTTCAATCAGACTTGTTTAGTGATCAGTTTCAACCTAACAGGAGCTAACACTTCAAGTCGTGGAATGATAATGATTGATAGTAACTGTATATTTAGGTTTCGTCAGGGTGTAGATCTGTATGATTCCAGCACGTCGAGCATACTTTGCACTCAAGATAGAAGCAGATCGCACGTTGTAAGAAAATGTAGTGCCAGGGAATCGTATTCCTTATCATCGTGGCGATTTTGTACTTACAAGAAGTAAAAGTAAACACCAGCCTGGAAAATGAAGTAAGGTGTCTACCTTGAAAGGTGTCCTTACACGATCATTAAAAGTGACATTTCTGCGCAGTAATGCCAATAATAACGCCTCGTGTTAGGGTACCTGATATTTGCGGGATTCTAAAAGAGCTACGGTAAACAACCCAGGGACAACTTGACAGATAGTGCTTGTTTCATATATGCACCACCGATTTGATGGTGGCGCTAGTATGCCTTCTCTGTATGAGTACCACGAACAACGAAACGAAAAAGTTTCAAGAGTGTTTCGTTACGTGTGTTATGAACGCCGTCAATGCGGCTAGAACAACATTTAGAAAAAACTTATTCCAAAATATGAATAAAGAAAACCGTCAGCAAAGTTGCATAAATCTTGTCGTTGTTTTTAACAACCGGCTCTCTTCCTTCCTAAACATGTTTTGGTTTTCTTGTTGTCTGAAGTTTGAAATCGTTAAATCATTGGTGCTTTTTATCTCGAGAAATGTAAATGAAAAACATTTTGGCCAATGAAAGTACATCACCACCAAGCCTAACAATTCGTTTTGAATAGAATTTGTGTTTTTATCAGAATTCTAGCAGCAAAAAGAAATGGTAGAAATGCTTAAATTTATTATTTTCCACAGATATGGAAAATAATAAATGGGATGCGCCTTTTTCAAATTTTGCTCCATTCGAGCCGCCATGACATCACCAAATCACCTCAAAATTTGCTTATGAATTCAATATATGGGAGCTGTCAATTGTCCCCGGGCTTACGGTAAAGATGACTAAATAGAAACAAAAAACAATGAAACGACAACAACGATTAATTTCCTCAAACAAAATAAAAACTGTTTTACCGTTGCTTAATTTCCCAGATATAGAACAATAAATAATTATTATGGGTCATTGAAATACAGTCGTTACTCTACATTCTTCAAATTTGTTCATTGCAATCATTATTTCATGCGAATTCGTAGTATGCGACATCGACAATTTTTCTATTTCGTTCTTCAAATTTTACAACTGTAAAAATAGTTCCACCTTTCATTTATTATCTTGCATTTGGCAAGCAGGGTGGGCACTATTGGAGCTTCAGTTGAAAAAAAAATTGATATGATTGCGAGAATTACATTTTGTGCAATGTGTTCAATAGATGTCGCTAGTACATCGTGGGCGATGATTTTTTTAGATTTTCTTTAAGCTGTAACGTTTGTTTGTATGTGATGTGTAGTCTGTTATAATAGAAACCGAAATTTTGGGAAAGGAATTGTACTGTCAAGAATTTCTTTTAGTTACATAAGCGTCAATATTCGTCACGCCGGCGCGCCGCCAAAAATGTCGCTTACGCCGAGTCCAACGGCGTGACGCCGCCAACGCCGCCGCCGCCGGCCAAAAATGTCGCTTACGCCGCCGCCGATTAAAAATGCATCGGCGCACACCTCTAACCGGAAGTCGCCCTCTTGGATTTCAAAATGGCGCTAATGGTCAATTTTCGGTGTCTGCTGACCATATCTTTTAAAATGACACCCATATTGATAGTGGTTCTCACTATCTTGTGGTAACCGGAAGTCGCCATCTTGGATTCCAAATGGCGCTAATGGTCAATTTTCGGTGCCTGCTGACCATATCCTTTCAAATGACACCCATATTGATGATGGTTCTCACTATCTTGTGGTAACCGGAAGTCGCCATCTTGGATTCCAAATGGCGCTAATGGTCAATTTTCGGTGTCTGCTGACCATATCCTTTCAAATGACACCCATATTGATGGTGGTTTTCACTATTTTGTGGTAACCGGAAGTCGCCATCTTGGATTTCAAAATGGCGGTAATGGTCAATTTTCGGTGTCCTGACCATATCCTTTCAAATGACACCCATATTGATAGTGGTTCTCACTATCTTGTGGTAACCGGAAGTCGCCATCTTGGATTCCAAATGGCGCTAATGGTCAATTTTCGGTGCCTGCTGACCATATCCTTTCAAATGACACCCATATTGATGATGGTTCTCACTATCTTGTGGTAACCGGAAGTCGCCATCTTGGATTCCAAATGGCGCTAATGGTCAATTTTCGGTGTCTGCTGACCATATCCTTTCAAATGACACCCATATTGATGGTGGTTTTCACTATTTTGTGGTAACCGGAAGTCGCCATCTTGGATTTCAAAATGGCGGTAATGGTCAATTTTCGGTGTCCTGACCATATCCTTTCAAATGACACCCATATTGATGCTGGTTCTCACTATTTTGTGGTAACCGGAAGTCGCCATCTTGGATTTCAAAATGGCGCTAATGGTAAATTTTCGGTGTCTGCTGACCATATCTTTTAAAATGACACCCATATTGATGGTGGTTTTCACTATTTTGTGGTAACCGGAAGTCGCCATCTTGGATTTTAAAATGGAGGTAATGGTCAATTTTCGGTGTCTGCTGACCTATACGGATCCAAAATCTTACGATTTCTGTTCACAAGTCCGAATAAGAA
Source organism: Topomyia yanbarensis (assembly GCF_030247195.1). Taxonomy (NCBI): domain Eukaryota; kingdom Metazoa; phylum Arthropoda; class Insecta; order Diptera; family Culicidae; genus Topomyia; species Topomyia yanbarensis. Next base: position 90,132,713 of record NC_080670.1, on the reverse strand, counting down.
ATATTCTGAACACCTGTTATGAACCTATGTATTATTTTCGTACCGCAAAAATGGGTTAATATTCTATACCATTCTTGCTCTGAAAATTTTGTCGAACAATTTTTGCGCTAAATGATATTTGACCCGCTTTTGCCTGAAGTTTTGATAAATATACAATTTCGGATCTAAGGGAATATTTTAACCCATTTTTGCTCTGAACAAAATTTTAATCCACTCTTGCTCTCAGTCTCTCATATAAAAATAGCGAAGGCTAATAAACTTCCTTTTACTTTCGATTTTTGGGCAGTTCCCCATACCAAACATACCCATATTGCAAAGTTCCTGATGATAAATCATCATGAAAATGCCGTAATATTGAGTTAAGGTAAGTCATTTATTTTCTTCCAAAATGACGAGGAACATTTTTGTTGTACATGGAAGATGTCTCAGAACAATTTTTCAATTACCGAAAAAATACCTGACATTATATCTAAAATAAATATGCACAGAATTTCTAATAAAAATTCTGGCAGCACTAGCATAGCCGATAAACATCAACCCGAATACACAACCGCAACACAGCCGAAGTTTGGTTTCGGTATTCTCGTGTTTCGTTCCATACTCGTGCACCGGTAAACGAAAATCAAAACCAAACCACGGTGCTGTGTAAACGAAACTCGGTTTGGTTTTCGTGTCTCGTTGAAACACAACCAGCGGTAAGACCGCACACGATGTAAAGGAAACACAAAATCGTGTGAAAATTTGGTTTACCGCACCGGTACTAAACCGGTTTTTTCCCACCTCTGGTTCATCGACTGGCTACACATATTATGTATCATCATAAAAAATCAAGTCAATCCGTTGAATAATTATTATTATTTATTTTTATATATTTCTAATAAATAATGAAGTTAATGCAAGTGTATTTTACACAACGCGGTGATGTGTAAAATCTCATACAGTCCAGCCTGAGTACGAACGAAGTGCATGGTGGTACGCTTTTCGCGCGCAATGCGCGATTGAAAAATTCATATCTCCGTAAGTATTTAATATCCCACTCCGAAACTTTTATGGCATCAATAAAAATGATTTTACTACTTTATACAATAAAAAAAGAAAATAAATCATGTCCAAGTTTAAAAAAAAACCTATTTGTTTTACACTTTTCAATATTTCTATTAAACCAATACGTTGAGTAAGTCTTAATAGACATCATCCGAAAGCTGTGAAAAAGGCGCACATTTCATGTCTTGGGCACTTTTAGATATCTTCTTTACTTTACTTTATATATATATATATATATATATATATATATATATATATATATATATATATATATATATATATATATATATATATATATATATATATATATATATATATATATATATATATATATATATATATATATATATATATATATATATATATATATATATATATATATATATATATATATATATATATATATATATATATATATATATATATATATATATATATATATATATATATATATATATATATATATATATATATATATATATATATATATATATATATATATATATATATATATATATATATATATATATATATATATATAGTAGTACTACGATATGAATGTAAATAAAATCGAGCGGCCCCTCGAATAACTGGTCCGCTCAGCATGGGTAAAAGCTTCTGTAATTTCTCCCGAAATGTGAATGATAGTGAGTGGTTGGTTGGAGTTCCTTCGAATGAACTGTCAGATGAGTGGTTGAGCACCCACCGGATCCAGCCGTGGTTGGAGCCGAGTTACTTTTGGCGGGTGGTCGCGACGCAGGCGTCGCCCCGCTTTTGAGATAACCCTTTCTGCGACCTTTAACCGCAGAATAAGCTATAGTGGAGGGGAAACTATTTGTCTCTGGGTTTTGAAAGCCATTCGGCAGCACCGGGGATTTAGTGGTAGAGGATCGAGGTCTGGGGATATTCAAAAGAAATTGAAGCCGTATACAAAAACCGATTTAATCCACCTAGCAGTGAGATGAGACATTTCTTACACATTTCACTATTGGATTAGTTTGCAGAACTCACGAGAAGTAGGCACCCAACTAGAGGTGGGATGAAAACAGTTTCTAGTCTTGCACGAATAAAATCTCGAATAAACTGAATAAATTATAGAAATCAACAAAACGACCGAAATAAAAAAGTAAAGCAAAAAATGAAATAATAGGTTTTTAAATTCATAAAATAAGTAGAAAAATTAATATAAATCAAAATTATAAAATACACGAATCAAATTAGATTAGGTTATTAAATAAAAATTAAGATTATATTTAGAAATAGTTATAAGATTAATAAAATAAATTGACTCATACTAACAAATTGAATGAAATATAACGAATGACTGAACATGAAATGCATAAAATTAAAGATATGAATAAAATGAATCAAAAGAATCAAATGAATTAAATGAATCAAATGATTCAAATGAATCAAATGAATCAAATGAATCAAATGAATTAAATGAATCAAGTGAATCAAATGAATCAAATGAATCAAATGAATCAAATGAATCAAATGAATCAAATGAATCAAATGAATCAAATGAATCAAATGAATCAAATGAATCAAATGAATCAAATGAATCAAATGAATCAAATGAATCAAATGAATCAAATGAATCAAATGAATCAAATGAATCAAATGAATCAAATGAATCAAATGAATCAAATGAATCAAATGAATCAAATGAATCAAATGAATCAAATGAATCAAATGAATCAAATGAATCAAATGAATCAAATGAATCAAATGAATCAAATGAATCAAATGAATCAAATGAATCAAATGAATCAAATGAATCAAATGAATCAAATGAATCAAATGAATCAAATGAATCAAATGAATCAAATGAATCAAATGAATCAAATGAATCAAATGAATCAAATGAATCAAATGAATCAAATGAATCAAATGAATCAAATGAATCAAATGAATCAAATGAATCAAATGAATCAAATGAATCAAATGAATCAAATGAATCAAATGAATCAAATGAATCAAATGAATCAAATGAATCAAATGAATCAAATGAATCAAATGAATCAAATGAATCAAATGAATCAAATGAATCAAATGAATCAAATGAATCAAATGAATCAAATGAATCAAATGAATCAAATGAATCAAATGAATCAAATGAATCAAATGAATCAAATGAATCAAATGAATCAAATGAATCAAATGAATCAAATGAATCAAATGAATTAAATGAATCAAATGAATCAAATGAATCAAATGAATCAAATGAATCAAATGAATCAAATGAATCAAATGAATCAAATGAATCAAATGAATCAAATGAATCAAATGAATCAAATGAATCAAATGAATCAAATGAATCAAATGAATCAAATGAATCAAATGAATCAAATGAATCAAATGAATCAAATGAATCAAATGAATCAAATGCATCAAATGAATCAAATGAATCAAATGAATCAAATGAATCAAATGAATCAAATGAATCAAATGAATCAAATGAATCAAATGAATCAAATGAATCAAATGAATCAAATGAATCAAATGAATCAAATGAATCAAATGAATCAAATGAATCAAATGAATCAAATGAATCAAATGAATCAAATGAATCAAATGAATCAAATGAATCAAATGAATCAAATGAATCAAATGAATCAAATGAATCAAATGAATCAAATGAATCAAATGAATCAAATGAATCAAATGAATCAAATGAATCAAATGAATCAAATGAATCAAATGAATCAAATGAATCAAATGAATCAAATGAATCAAATGAATCAAATGAATCAAATGAATCAAATGATTCAAATGAATCAAATGAATCAAATGAATCAAATGAATCAAATGAATCAAATGAATCAAATGAATCAAATGAATCAAATGAATCAAATGAATCAAATGAATCAAATGAATCAAATGAATCAAATGAATCAAATGAATCAAATGAATCAAATGAATCAAATGAATCAAATGAATCAAATGAATCAAATGAATCAAATGAATCAAATGAATCAAATGAATCAAATGAATCAAATGAATCAAATGAATCAAATGAATCAAATGAATCAAATGAATCAAATAAATCAAATAAATCAAATAAATCAAATGAATCAAATGAATCAAATGAATCAAATGAATCAAATGAATCAAATGAATCAAATGAATGAAATGAATGAAATGAATGAAATGAATGAAATGAATGAAATGAATGAAATGAATGAAATGAATGAAATGAATGAAATGAATGAAATGAATGAAATGAATGAAATGAATGAAATGAATGAAATGAATGAAATGAATGAAATGAATGAAATGAATGAAATGAATGAAATGAATGAAATGAATGAAATGAATGAAATGAATGAAATGAATGAAATGAATCAAATGAATCAAATATATCAAATGAATCAAATGAAACAAATGAATCAAATGAATCTAATTTGTGGATATTTTTGGTCTTTGATCCGTTATTTCTCATGAAAGTTCGTACAAATATAACGAATGTGCAGCTGATACAACTCATGGTTTATTCGCCTGTGCCACGTTCCGTCTTCCATCTGAACTCCACCATAAATGGTACGCAACACCTTTCGTTCGAAAACTCCAAAGGCGCTTTGGTCCTCAACGAACATAGTCCAGGTCTCGTGGCCGCAGAGGACCACCGATCTAATCAGCGTCTTGTAGATAATCAACTTCGTGCGGCGGCGAATTTTGTTCGACCGGAGCGTCCTCCGAAGTCCAAAGTAAGCACGATTTCCCGCCAAGATCCGTCTCTGAATTTCTCTGCTGTTATCATTGTCGTCGGTTATCAGAGCCCAAATATATGAATTCGTCGACCATCTCGATTTCGTCACCGTCAATCCGCACTCGGGTGGGAGGTTCACATTGTCGTCTCTAGAACCTCTTCCTCTCATGTATTTTGTCTTTGAAACGTTGATGGCAAGTCCAATCCTGCTGGCTTCAGCTTTCAGTCTTTGAGCATATGTTTCATTCAAAATTCAGTAGAGATACGAATAGTTTAAATATCGCACGTGGAATGTCTCTTTTGAAAATTTTCATGTCGAACTTTCATATTACCCAGTTAAGCCAAATATTTTTCTGATATAGCCATGAATTTCCTTAATTATAGTGTAGATAAAGGCTTTGAATACAATTGAATTAAAGTTGAGTTGATATAGCAGCAGTCAAAAAATAGTTTTGTTTTCTCAAACCTTCGCAATTACAATTAATAAATATTTCAGATTGGCAGAAGACCTTATCACACAACTTAGAAATGGATACAGAAATAGCTAGATAGATTCGATAGAAGAGAAACAGAGAGAGAGATGGGCGGGGGGGCGTGTGAGGAATGGCAAATGTTCAAATGTTGGTTAATGCAGTGACATTATTTTTATAGGTATATTATTATGATATATTGATTTCTTATATTCTTGTCATAAATAATGTAAGTAGTAATTTTTGCGCCATAACCAGTATAACCTAAATCTTACAAAAGAGCTAAATTTTTGCTAGATTTTTGGGCTTCAAACATACTTACTACTTTACTTTCGGTGACGCCACGAGTATAATTATATGAGAAATCTTTTATCTCACTATTAGGTGAATTACTTGTTGATCTGTGTATTGATATACCATCCAACACTTACCTTATGATTGAACGCAATGCCTAATCCAAGGGATAAATACTAGAACTCACTGTTTCTTTATCAACACATTATTTTGTCATTGAAGTGAACTTATATATTGATTTTTAAGAAATAGTTAATTTATCATAAAGGTAATTCACAAAATGTTCCCAACATCGAATTCCTTGAATCACGTAGATGTGTTTTCATACCCCGATATTCAAAATCGGTTTAGTTTTGCCCCCAAAACACCAGTAAAGCAATACTCTGTATGAAACAATCTCATTTTTAGTAAGTGGAAATTGGTAAGCGAGGACCAGAAATACAAAATGTTTAATATCTCCGCCGCTCGTGCACGGATTTTGACAATCTGTAGCTTGTTAGAAAGGTATTTTTACAGGCTTTCTGTTTATGTGCTGTTTGTGGGACAATATTATATTGTTCGGAAATTATTTGCGAAAAACCTGCTGTGTTTTGACAAAATTGTCCATATCAGAAAGTAAGCAACATATCGAAAATCAAAAATAATAGTGTCAAATGGCAACGTTAGGCCTTTCATTTGAAACTAGTTTCATTAAGATCGGTTCAGCCATTGCTGAGATAATTACATGACATTTTGTACATACATACATACACACATACACACACACACACATACAGACATTGTCTCAATTTGTCAAGCTGAGTCGATTGGTATATGAGACTCGGCCCTCCGGGCCTCGGAAAAAGTTTTCAAAGTTTGAGCGAATTCTATACATTTCTTTTGTAAGAAATGTAAAAAGGCTTCGGGGAAACTTGCGTAATTTCGTGAACGATTGCGTAGTTCCGGTCACGAAGATATGACTCATGCTTTAAACTGAGGACTCCAAAGATCTGATTTTTCACTTTGTTCTGGATCGTGGAAGAGGCAGGAGTGGTTTAGTTTTTTTTCTTGCGCCTCGGTGTGGTTTTATAGGTAAAAGATAAAAATCGTGAGATTCTCTATATCAGTTTTGCCAGTAATTAGTTTTCCCTTCCCAGTTCTAACTCGTACAAGTTAAGTGGCTTCCCGCATATCGAAGCAGTGATTTAGAGTCGGTATTCCCGAATTAAGGTAAGGTGCAAATGGTGGCCAGTGCAACGCGTGCCCTAATTCCAACTTGTCGTTGGATGCGTGTTTTTCGTGCAGGTTTGAAGCTGCAGCATCCCGTCACACCGATCATCATCCGTCATCAACCGCTTCTGACCCCACCATCTAGCTACAAAGTTCCCGGTGAACCATCCGGAAGAGCGACGACCGTCAAATTCGCGCTAGCTAGGGAGCAGCGTCGTTGCCAGCATACGTCCAGTGGCTGGGCACCGACTATCGATCAACCCACGTGGGAAACATGTAATGCAGTGACCTCCATCAGGTCAGACTCTGCCAGCAAACGACCGGGCAAATCGTTTGTGGTAACCGGATCAGCATCTCCAGCGGACAGGATTCTGCGAGCGACCCACGTAAAACCATGGTAGTGTGAGTACTCATTTCCTTTTTTTGACATGCGCATGATCAATTTTGTTTAAAACCGCAACTGCCGGTTCAGTGAGCTAAATGACAGCGTTTTCGTGACAAGCTCAAAAAGCCCGGGTTCGAAACCCGATTATCAGCTTTTTTGTTCGGCGGTTATATTTTTCCCACCCCGTGAAAATCCTAGGTCAGCGATGAAATCGCTGTATTACACGCAAACACGCCGACTGTATATGCACGCACCGTAAGTTGAGCCACTCATTTTCGGATGAACACCACGTTAGGTAGTTAGATTTTTGATATGCTTTAGGAAGGGAGAGAGACAGGATAGGCAGTGACCATGTTGGTTAGCGCGCTGCGAGGAAATTAGTTAGCAAGTTGGAAGGCCTGGGTTCGAGACCCGAAATGTGAAATAAATATTTTTTTGTAAGCGAATTATGAGTTGAAGTGATTAAACAGTTTTTTGCAGTAAACTTTTTTTTGGTATTTTCTGGTGTAGGCAGTTTCACGATTTTCGGTCGTTTCCGTTTTTAGCGAGCAGAGTTGACTCCTTTTTCCTTCGACTCAACCTTTCCTAAATCGGCCACGATTGGGGACCTTGTGTTTGAGTAGATCTTTGCCCGTGATGATAAAAAGCGTTAGAGCTAATTAATTATACCGGTCTGAGGCCTTCTTTGCATACTGTTGTTGATTTCTAGCGAGTGTTTTCAGACTGGTAATCAAGGTACCTGAGTCCAGTTGGACCATTCTGGAGCCAGAACTCAGAAACAAATGGTACCCGCCCGTAGGAGGGGTCTCAATAGCTGGGCAAACTGAACAAGGCGAATGGTCTCCTTCGGGAGTGGCGCTGAAGCCATCCGCTAAATATTGATTTGGGCTCCGGCTTCAACTGTCCCGGGTTACAATTGGCGCCCAACGAGATTTGGCACGTTTTTTGTTGGAAAGTACAACTTTCTTCGGCATTTTTCCCTTAGATTAGTTTGGATTTTCTCAATGGTTAATTTGGTTTAAGTTGTAAATACATAAATATTTTGTAGAATAAGTTTATTGCTCTTCTTTACCATATTTTTACATTCATTTTATCAATTCATTACTATATACTCACTACGTTTCATTATACCTAATACAAATTATATAAATAAATACTACTTCATATCCACGTACAAAATGGATAGATTTCCTTATTCTGAACATTTGAACTCTGAAGAAGTTGATTATGAACTTATGATCAGAGATCAGTTGGAGGCAACTAACCTTGAACTTGATCTTGCTGGTAAACAGAGACTTTCTAAGGACGTTGTTCAAGTCCGATGTCAAAAATAGTCAAAACTATCGTTCGCCGTAAATATTTCGGAGGAATTTTCCCATATTTCTGGGAGAGTCGCTGATTTGTTTAGATCGTTAAATCGGTTTGGTGTTGAACCACGATTTGAGTCGCGTTTACTACATTACTGGTATCGAGCGAAACGCTGTCAGGCAGTGAGTGAGGATCAAAAGAAGATGAAGAATATGATCCCCAATTCTTCTCATCTAAGCAGATAAGTGGAAAAGTCAAGCTATGTAGCTCTTCAGAGTAACCACAGATTACGATGAGAAGAAACACCCACGGGGAAATTTTTTTACTGGCAGCTATTAGCAGCTTTGTTTGTTTCTTCGAAAGATAACTGCGCTGAGAAATCATTAGAAGTTTGTGCTGACTCGTTAAACCAGTATTGCGGTTCACGACGCCTTAGAATGAGCAGGGGCAATGACCTGTACAAAGTAATATGCTATATGCTATGAATCATAAAGCGAGCCCTTACGATGATTTCGACAAACGGCCGTGATCAAGCGAAGAAAAGAGGAGCAAGCATGATGCAACTCTCAGTGTGCTTTCGGAGAATACAAATGAAGCAATGGTAGCCGCCAACATAGCCTTTGTGTAGTGGACGCAACTCCACCAAAACAGCTATGTAGAAGGTAGTGACTACAAGGTGGATTCTTCCACATTGGATCAAGCACGACAAGCATCGTGTTGTAAATAGTATTGTAAATAGTAGTATTAGTTAGATTAGTATGCAATTCCTACGATTTGTCCTATCTCTTATTCTCTAGTGTTAGTTCTTAAATTTATATTAATCGATAATTTCAGAAACTTACCGTTTTTTTATTTTTTCCTTATTACTCAACGTAATTTTTTTCGAAATCTTCTATAATTTTTTTATATTGTATATTATTTCCTTATTTTTAACTTCTTCCATATTATTTTCTTCAATTCCTAAAATATTATAAATTGAATTAGTAATTTTAACCGAATCCAGTATCACTTGATAATTTGAACGATTTTCTTACCTTTTCCCATTTATTTTCCAGTTCGATATCATTTTCATTAGGCTTTTCTAACAGTCCATTAGTAAAAAATCGTCCGCTTCGATCAATACTTTTGCTCAGTTCAGCATTTCCCTTCATCCATTCCATCCAATTTGTTCCCCTTCTTCCTCATCCTTCCTTCTCCAGCAAGCTCTTGATGTAGGTTGAGGTTCGACATCTGAAAGCAGCTACACCTGCGAAGAGAAATAAGAAAAACGGTTCTTTTCAAAACTTACATCGATACGACACTATGCGTAAAGTACTCTCCTGATGGTAGCAGGTCCAGTTTCCGACGGATTTTTGGTGTAGCACCACCCTTTCACCGGAAAAACTACAATAAAGTTTCGCGAACACTTTTCACTACCGAACGCGACGAGTTAGAGTTACGGTTTGTTGACATTTGGTAGAACAGGTTCATTGGTATTGAGCATTGCATGAAAATGTATAACCTCACTTTTCTGACAGCTCAGAGAGCTTGTTTACATGGACTTAGAAAATTTTTGGTTTAACCCAGTACAAGAAACTCGGTTCGAATTCTAACACCATGTAAACAAGCTCGCTGAACTGTCATTTTTTCGAGCATTTTTACTCATATGACGTCACCTTGCAATGTCCTATTGGCAAGAGAATGAGTGACGCGTGAGAGGGATGAATGAGAGTTCAACATGTGTGATCGAGGGGTGACTGCATGGTATTTTTTCTTGATCATTTATGTTGTGAGTTTTTCGTAGTCAAACAATTTTGACGGTCAGAAATTCTCGCTTCGTTCGATTTGCGTTTTTGGATTATCGTGAACATTTTTTTCTGGAGAACTCCAGAGTAGTTCACAATAACCGGAAACAGACCCCCATTTAAAGGATGTGATGTTGAATCCGTTTTGCTTGGGTGTTACTCCGAGGTTTGGATATCAGCAAAACATACTAGTATTTTTCACAAAGGTGAAGGTTTTACGAAGAGCGTATTTCACTTCTTAGTTTTTATACTGAGGTAAAGAAATTCGTGTCTTAATTTTTAGTTTAATTGTAGATTGGAATATTCCAATTATAGTGGAATATTATGAGTGAATGTGATTGCCAATTACCATTAGCCAAAGTTTATCGGAAAGATCAAGTTTTTCAGTTGTTCAGTATTAGCAAGGATATTGAGTTTTTTGGTTAAATTTAGTTGATTGCTGCTGGAGACCGGAGTGGAAAAATGATGATGGTCAGTAACAGATAATGTCTGCAAATAGATGATGAGTCAATTTTTTTGACGATGACCACATATGACCCCAGCAGTCACGATTTTCTCAATTACAAATACAAATGTCCTTCGAAAATTTGATTGGTTTTCAACCAATCAAATTTTCGAAAACAAAGTGGGGAATTATGTAGTACTACGATATGAATGTAAATAAAATCGAGCGGCCCCTCGAATAACTGGTCCGCTCAGCATGGGTAAAAGCTTCTGTAATTTCTCCCGAAATGTGAATGAGAGTGAGTGGTTGGTTGGACTTCCTTCGAATGAACTGTCAGATGAGTGGTTGAGCACCCACCGGATCCAGCCGTGGTTGGAGCCGAGTTACTTTTGGCGGGTGGTCGCGACGCAGGCGTCGCCCCGCTTTTGAGATAACCCTTTCTGCGACCTTTAACCGCAGAATAAGCTATAGTGGAGGGGAAACTATTTGTCTCTGGGTTTTGAAAGCCATTCGGCAGCACCGGGGATTTAGTGGTAGAGGATCGAGGTCTGGGGATATTCAAAAGAAATTGAAGCCGTATACAAAAAAGGCTTCGGGGAAACTTGCGTAATTTCGTGAACGATTGCGTAGTTCCGGTCACGAAGATATGACTCATGCTTTAAACTGAGGACTCCAAAGATCTGATTTTTCACTTTGTTCTGAATCGTGGAAGAGGCAGGAGTGGTTTAGTTTTTTTTCTCGCGCCTCGGTGTGGTTTTATAGGTAAAAGATAAAAATCGTGAGATTCTCTATATCAGTTTTGCCAGTAATTAGTTTTCCCTTCCCAGTTCTAACTCGTACAAGTTAAGTGGTTTCCCGCATATCGAAGCAGTGATTTAGAGTCGGTATTTCCGAATTAAGGTAAGGTGCAAATGGTAGCCAGTGCAACGCGTGCCCTAATTCCAACTTGTCGTTGGATGCGTGTTTTTCGTGCAGGTTTGAAGCTGCAGCATCCCGTCACACCGATCATCATCCGTCATCAACCGCTTCTGACCCCGCCATCTAGCTACAAAGTTCCCGGTGAACCATCCGGAAGAGCGACGACCGTCAAATTCGCGCTAGCTAGGGAGCAGCGTCGTTGCCAGCATACGTCCAGTGGCTGGGCACCGACTATCGATCAACCCACGTGGGAAACATGTAATGCAGTGACCTCCATCAGGTCAGACTCTGCCAGCAAACGACCGGGCAAATCGTTTGTGGTAATCGGATCAGCATCTCCAGCGGACAGGATTCTTCGAGCGACCCACGTAAAACCATGGTAGTGTGAGTACTCATTTCCTTTTTTTGACATGCGCATGATCAATTTTGTTTAAAACCGCAACCGCAACACATCATCGCTCTCTGCCCAGGATTGGAGTATGAACGTAGAAGCACAGGACTACGAACGAGTATGAGAGAAGCATTAGCGGACGACGATGCGTCAATCAACATTGTAATTGAATTTTTAAAAACGCTTTTAATCCACCTAACAGTGTGATGAGACATTTCTTATAGCTCTTATCACTCTCTTCGGATATTATATCGTTTGAGAACATTTAGAACTTGATGCTTCGCGATGTTTTTGATAACACATACTACATGGGATTGTGGCAGGACACAGAGAATCGCTCAAATCAGCATAGGACAACATCAGTGCTAGAAATCTCAAACCAAATCAATGGGAAAGCGAAAAAATGGCCCATAAAATAGACATACAAACGAATTATTGCTAATGCTCTGTTAATAAAATATCTAAATTCCTCAATCAATGCATGGTGGTGGGAAAACTGAATTTTCCTAAAGGGGTTATGTATATTGTACTGAGCCAAAAAATCGATTTTTTTTTTGAATCGAAATGAAGTTTATACTTTACTCAAATTTCCAACGCGACTGAGACCTAAAAATCAACGCTTTTTCTGGAAAAAAGCGATACTAGCAGTGACACCATTCAAAGAAAATCAACAGTGAATATTTCCAGACTTGGTTTTATTTTCTATTTAAGAACTATTGTGTTTTTTTACATCCTAGATTGCATGATTCAGTGATCGAAACCCAAAACTTCATGAAGTATTTGAAATTATTAAATTAAAATTTGTGTTTGCTATTGAAATTGACAAAATGATAGTATCGCCCCTTTGACGATTGTTTACTTTTTCGGTCCCACCTATCAGCATTGAAGTATCGCCCTTACGTTTTTTTTACAATACCAATTTTACAATTGGTGGGGGTTTGGTGAAAATCGATCTTACTGTCCAAATGGCATAATTCCGAAACCGTAATTTTTGAAGTTTTAAAATTATGCAGAAATAATTTTTCAGAAAATAGTAACAGAGTTCGTGTTTTTAGCGAATTTGTTGAGTCTTTATTGTAGTCATGAATATTAACCTGAGAAAAATCACCATAAATACTTCTTGGACGATATACCGCCAAAATTATTTTATCAAATGATGCGCTGTTTAACGTTTGTAAAACTCATCGAAGATACTAAACCTCCGAAATTTGCGGTTTCAAAATGATGTTATCTTGACCTTAAATTACTGTTTTTGAACATTTGACCTATACATATAATTGGTCATACAACAAAAATCAAATTTTCATCAAAATCGATCAGAACCTGCTAGAATCGAATGGAAATCGTAATTTTTCATAAATTTCTCTCTACATTCGGAAAGTGTTATCCTCGTTATTAATCATATTACGTTTTCGTCTCAACTCAACGCATTCCCAAAATAAAAACCTGTTTTAATCCACCTAGTGGTGCAATTGTGCTTTTCTCATTTGTCCAGACTACGATGGTTATGTTCAATAAAATGGTGAAAATGAATATTACATGTTCAGTACGATTTGCACATACGTACAATGGATCGACAGCCACGATCTTGAGATAGGGGAATTGTGGGAAAAACCGACACTGTGGGTAAAACCGACACCCCACAACATTTCCTAGAAATCAAATTTTTATTCATTTCATAATGATACATTATTATTAGTACGTTTATTTAGAGCATTTGAAGAAAAATTGGATTCATGTTAGTACGCCGAATGTAATAAAAATAAACAAAACATACGACAGCAGCGTTCATACTCGTCTGGATCTTAAATTTCGTTGGTAGATTTTAAGGTTTTAACCGAACAAAAGCTTTTCAAATCACCACATTTTTCACTACCTATTATTATCGGCCTGTCCTATGATCAACTAGGTGCATTGAAGACGAGTTTGAGAAATTCAATATTTTTAATCGCTTTTATAAAAAAATGTGCGCTGTTGGGGTAAAACCGACACCCTATGGTTAGGGTAAAACCGACACGCTGTTAAGATGGTTGTGTATATTTGCGATTCATTTCAAAATACTGGGGATCTTTGTGACACTTCAATTAGCCTATTAGAACACTATAGTATCAACAGAAATGCACTGAAATACTCTTATTGTGTTTATTTCTTGTAAGTCTCTTTAAAAATCGAAAATTGGAATTTTTGCTTATCTGATTCTATCGAAGCTGTTGCTATTTCTGCAAAAAGCTCATCAAACCGAATTTCTAGTGTTCTCTTGGTTTGTCATAGACGAACTTTATCCCAATGAGACAGTGATCATATGTGTACCCCAATAGATCGTTGATGATCAGAGTCCGAAAAATCAAATCTGAAAAAGATAGTTTTACTAAGAAGTGTGTGTGTCACTTATAAGTGAATGAATCCAATTAGCAGAACGTAGAACGCTTGCAAATCTTCTCTTACGAAATAATATGAAACTGGAGGTTGCAACGATGTGCGCAAGGATTATTTGGAAATACTCATCAATAAATAATCCTATAGCATAAAATACTCTTATTTATAGTACTACGCTTTCGAACTTTCTTCCCCTCACTACATGATGAAGCAATAAAAAGCACATATTAGCATCATACATACTCACACTTAATTATTCACGCATATATCTCATGTTTAATAAACATAAAGATTTTAATAAAGTGGAGAGAAAATAAATTAAAGGGGGTGTCGATCTTACCCCTATAGGGTGTCGGTTTTACCCGCAGTGCCTACAAAAAGTCACTTTGTTTTCCAAGTTTTACAACCAATAATTTTTAATGAAATTAATTTTTTGAAGCGCTGAAAAAATTTAGTCTTGTTAAGAATTTTCTGAAGAAGAATTCTGCATAAAAACTATAATTTTATTGGTTTGGTGGCAACTTAGAAAAATTGTTAAGCTTAAGGTGTCGGTTTTAACCATAATTCCCCTACTATGTGATACTGAAACATCGCTTGACCGCCGCTGGTTTCAAGCGATGTTTCAGTATCACATAGTAAGATCCGGGAGGTCCGGGTCCTGCCGAAAATTTTCAACTTGTTAAGAAATTTTAAACTAGTTTTAATTTTAAAGTAGCAACCACTCACTGCATACTCCCTCCGGGCCGGTATGATTGACGATTTTTAGAGTGATTGCATAACCTAAAGTCCAAAAAAATCCATTTTTGTCAAACATTATTTTTTTCGAGTTTACATCAAATCTCAATGTTTCATGCATTTTAAAGTCATTTGGCATCAAAAATACAAATTTGATTTTGAAAATTTTTCATTTCAGTTTTTATGGGAATTTGCTGTGTGATTGCACTCTTCAACTCGTAACTCTGGAACCGGAATCAATAAATAAAAAAAAAATCAATTGCAGCCGATGGGAAGGTTGTACCTTTCATTTGAGACTAACTTTGTGCAATTCGATCCAGCCATCTCTGATTAACAGAGGTCACATTTTTTTCCACATACACACATACATATACACACAGACATTTTCCGATCCCGACGAACTGAGTCGATTGGCATATGACACTCGGCCCTCCCGGTCGGGATTAGATTGACGAATTTTAGAGTGAATGAGAAAGGCAAAAACATTTTTAGCAAATGTTGAAAGCTGTGCATTTTTTTTTTTTTTTGGTGCGCAGTTCTATGTTTCATAGACATTAAATCAATTTTAACGTCGCTTCCTATTAAATAAAGACCCTTATTACAGTACATCTCTACAAAAACGAGCTCAATTTGAAAAGAAATCTGAGGATTATGATTGATTACAGAACTCTGGAATTTTCTATTGGAATGTTTTCAGGCAGGAATTTGATATTGATGCAATTAGACAACTGTGAAATCAAGACCAATAGATCAGTTACATATCAGGACCCCATTTCGACAATTTATCAAAAGTCCTCATGATGTTTACAACAACAGGATATCAATGTACGGATCAGATAATTGTTATTGTAATATTGAATTAAATCAGTCTGCATCAATAAATTTTCAACTTCAATCCAATTTTTTTTGGGTGTGGTGGGGGGGAGGGGGCGTTGTATGGTGTCAAACTCCAAAACCTTCTCTTGGCAACGCTGTTGCTTGGAGTTATTTATTTCGCTTTTTATTTTCCGATATGTTTCAGATCGATCCGATGGTCGTGAGTTAGAAAAATTGCATTCAGAAGGTTCGCACAAATGAACATTTTTGCACTGATAAGTTATCAAGTTCCTTCCAGACAACTTGGAAGTGTTCGGTGATTATTTCTAGCGGTTGTAGATAGAAAAATGAAATACAGAATTCGTTTTATCGAAATAATGTTTGGCTTATTTCAATAGATTATTACTATATTGAACAATAAATAGGCGACAAAGAGTAATCCACAAACAACAAGCCATAACTTTTGAAATATTCAAAATAGATATTTGAAGTCTTCAGTAAAGTTATTCGCAAAAGTAAGAGCTACAAATTTGCTGAAGGCATCATTTCGATATAATCACTTCCAAGAAAATTTGTGAAAATATCTCACTCATAGGGGGATTAATCAGCAAAAGCACTATACCAAAAGAAAGGGCATATTACCTCCATTAAAATCACCGAAGATACTATTGTCCTAAAATAAGTCGTTTTGGCGTTAAAAATAGATTACATGTTTTTGGTCATATTTCTGGCAATGGAAAATGATAAAAGTCTTTCGTCCGCATTTAATGTTAAATATCTCTTTTGATAATAGTCCGATTTCAAAAATCTATAGCTTGTTCGAAAGATATTCGTTAAAGCTGTCTAAAAATATATAAATTGTTATTCTATATTGTCAATTTCGGCAGATAATTCAAAAAAAACTGCAAAAACGCCATTTTTACGCATTCAAACATTCATATCTTGGAAACTAAACATCAGAATCAAAAACAAATTAATAGCGTTCATACTGTTTTTTAGTTCTTTAATTTAAAATTGGTTTGGATAAGATCGGTTCAGCCATTGCTGAGAAACACGAATGAGAATTTGTCCGTTACACACACACACACACAGACACACACACACACACACACACACACACACACACACACACACACACACACACACACACACACACACACACACACACACAGACATTGTCCCAAATCGTCGAGCTGAGTCGATTGGTATATAAGACTCGGCCCTCCGGGCCTCGGAAAAAATCTTGAAAGTTTGAGCGAATTCTATACATTTCTTTTATAAGAAATGTAAAAAGACAGGATACTTTGAAAGCATTTAGAACCAATCCCGTCAAAAAAAACGCTTTTAATCCACCTAACAGTGTGATGAGACATTTCTTATAACTCTTATCACTCTCTTCGGATATTATATCGTTTGAGAACATTTAGAACTTGATGCTTCGCGATGTTTTTGATAACACATACTACATGGGATTGTGGCAGGACACAGAGAATCGCTCAAATCAGCATAGGACAACATCAGTGCTAGAAATCTCAAACCAAATCAATGGGAAAGCGAAAAAATGGCCCATAAAATAGACATACAAACGAATTATTGCTAATGCTCTGTTAATAAAATATCTAAATTCCTCAATCAATGCATGGTGGTGGGAAAACTGAATTTTCCTAAAGGGGTTATGTATATTGTACTGAGCCAAAAAATCGATTTTTTTTTTTTGAATCGAAATGAAGTTTATACTTTACTCAAATTTCCAACGCGACTGAGACCTAAAAATCAACGCTTTTCTGGAAAAAAGCGATACTAGCAGTGACACCATTCAAAGAAAATCAACAGTGAATATTTCCAGACTTGGTTTTATTTTCTATTTAAGAACTATTGTGTTTTTTTACATCCTAGATTGCATGATTCAGTGATCGAAACCCAAAACTTCATGAAGTATTTGAAATTATTAAATTAAAATTTGTGTTTGCTATTGAAATTGACAAAATGATAGTATCGCCCCTTTGACGATTGTTTACTTTTTCGGTCCCACCTATCAGCATTGAAGTATCGCCCTTACGTTTTTTTTTACAATACCAATTTTACAATTGGTGGGGGTTGGTGAAAATCGATCTTACTGTCCAAACGGCATAATTCCGAAACCGTAATTTTTGAAGTTTTAAAATTATGCAGAAATAATTTTTCAGAAAATAGTAACAGAGTTCGTGTTTTTAGCGAATTTGTTGAGTCTTTATTGCAGTCATGAATATTAACCTGAGAAAAATCACCATAAATACTTCTTGGAGAATATACCGCCAAAATTATTTTATCAAATGATGCGCTGTTTAACGTTTGTAAAACTCATCGAAGATACTAAATCTCCGAAATTTGCGGTTTCAAAATGATGTTATCTTGACCTTAAATTACTGTTTTTGAACATTTAACCTATACATATAATTGGTCATACAACAAAAATCAAATTTTCATCAAAATCGATCAGAACCTGCTAGAATCGAATGGAAATCGTATTTTTTCATAAATTTCTCTCTACATTCGGAAAGTGTTATCCTCGTTATTAATCATATTACGTTTTCGTCTCAACTCAACGCATTCCCAAAATAAAAACCTGTTTTAATCCACCTAGTGGTGCAATTGTGCTTTTCTCATTTGTCCAGACTACGATGGTTATGTTCAATAAAATGGTGAAAATGAATATTACATGTTCAGTACGATTTGCACATACGTACAATGGATCGACAGCCACGATCTTGAGATACTATGTGATACTGAAACATCGCTTGACCGCCGCTGGTTTCAAGCGATGTTTCAGTATCACATAGTAAGATCCGGGAGGTCCGGGTCCTGCCGAAAATTTTCAACTTGTTAAGAAATTTTAAACTAGTTTTAATTTTAAAGTAGCAACCACTCACTGCATACTCCCTCCGGGCCGGTATGATTGACGATTTTTAGAGTGATTGCATAACCTAAAGTCCAAAAAAATCAATTTTTGTCAAACATTATTTTTTTCGAGTTTACATCAAATCTCAATATTTCATGCATTTTAAAGTCATTTGGCATCAAAAATACAAATTTGATTTTGAAAATTTTTCATTTCAGTTTATATGGGAATTTGCTGTGTGATTGCACTCTTCAACTCGTAACTCTGGAACCGGAAGTCCAATCAATAAAAAAAAATCAATTGCAGCCGATGGGAAGGTTGTACCTTTCATTTGAGACTAACTTTGTGCAAATCGATCCAGCCATCTCTGATTAACAGAGGTCACATTTTTTTTCCACATACACACAGACATTTTCCGATCCCGACGAACTGAGTCGATTGGCATATGACACTCGGCCCTCCCGGTCGGGATTAGATTGACGAATTTTAGAGTGAATGAGAAAGGCAAAAACATTTTTAGCAAATGTTGAAAGTTGTGCATTTTTTTTTTGTGCGCAGTTCTATGTTTCATAGACATTAAATCAATTTTAACGTCGCTTCCTATTAAATAAAGACCCTTATTACAGTACATCTCTACAAAAACGAGCTCAATTTGAAAAGAAATCTGAGGATTATGATTGATTACAGAACTCTGGAATTTTCTATTGGAATGTTTTCAGGCAGGAATTTGATATTGATGCAATTATACAACTGTAAAATCAAGACCAATAGATCAGTTACATATCAGGACCCCATTTCGACAATTTATCAAAAGTCCTCATGATGTTTACAACAACAGGATATCAATGTACGGATCAGATAATTGTTATTGTAATATTGGATTAAATCAGTCTGCATCAATAAATTTTCAACTTCAATCCAAATTTTTTTGCGGGTGTGGTGGTGGGGAGGGGGGGTTGTTGTATGGTGTTAAACCCCAAAACCTTCTCTTGGCAACGCTGTTGCTTGGAGTTATTTATTTCGCTTTTTATTTTCCGATATGTTTCAGATCGATCCGATGGTCATGAGTTAGAAAAATTGCAGTCAGAAGGTTCGCACAAATGAACATTTTTGCACTGATAAGTTATCAAGTTCCTTACAGACAACTTGGAAGTGTTCGGTGATTATTTCTAGCGGTTGTAGATAGAAAAATGAAACACAAAATTCGTTTTATCGAAATAATGTTTGGCTTATTTCAATATATTATTACTATATTGAATAAATATTAAAACAGGTCAAATCAATCAAATCAATCAAATCAATCAAATCAATCAAATCAATCAAATCAATCAAATCAATCAAATCAATCAAATCAATCAAATCAATCAAATCAATCAAATCAATCAAATCAATCAAATCAATCAAATCAATCAAATCAATCAAATCAATCAAATAAATCAAATCAATCAAATCAATCAAATCAATCAAATCAATCAAATCAATCAAATCAATCAAATCAATCGAATCAATCAAATCAATCAAATCAATCAAATCGATTTAATGCATCCAGTGAATACAATGAATCAAATTAATGAAATGGATCAAATAAATAAAAATAATGGATGAACAAAATGAATAAAGTAAAAAAATAAATGAAAAGCATAAATAAAACAAACGAATCAAATAAACAAAATGAGCTGAAGAGATAAAATGAATATAAAGAAGGAAATGAGCA
The DNA here is from genome assembly GCF_030247195.1 of Topomyia yanbarensis. Lineage (NCBI taxonomy): Eukaryota > Metazoa > Arthropoda > Insecta > Diptera > Culicidae > Topomyia > Topomyia yanbarensis. Next base: position 90,112,234 of record NC_080670.1, on the reverse strand, counting down.
GAATTAAATGCATTGATTAAAATGAAAAATTGAACAATGGTAAAAGGTTATAAATTAATATAAAGAAATAATTTATTTATTTATTTATTTATTTATTTATTCTTGTTTTTCATCTGACCTATGTTGGTCTACATGAAATGTAGTTGAATGGGAAAAGCCCATTTCAGGATATACTTCAGAAGCAATCCTCAAATGGGCGTAAAACCCATTATCTTTTCATATATTCACACCTGATTACAATGGATTCACACTACAATAAAATATAATAACATAGTACACAGCATTACATAAATAAAAAATACAAATATTACAAAAAATGAATCTTAAAATCTAAGTCAACCTTCTTAGTCTATTTTTGAAAACATCACAAGATACAGAAAAGTCAAAATGGCCATAAACACTATTAAAAACATTACACATCGCCCTAATGGGTTCGTTTTGACCGTACTCGGTGCGTTGAAACTCGAGTCTTAAAAAGTTATGCGATCTGAGACTTCTCGGGGGCACATTGACATTTATTTGTGAGAGAATATCTGGAGCATCTATTTGGCCAGTTAATATCTTCCCAACAAATACTGCTCTAAATGTGTTCCGCCTTTTGGCTAGGGTTTCCATATCGAGCAGACGACAGCGATCGATGTACGGTGGTAGCTCTGTTGGGTTACGCCACGGCAGAGTTCTAAGAGCAAAACGGAGGAATCTTGCCTGCACTGCTTCTATTCGGTTGATCCAAATGCTTGTGTAAGGACACCAAATGGGTGCTGAAGCTTCCAAGACAGATCGCACAAGTGAAAAATAGAGTGCCCGCAAACAATATGGATCAGTGAACTCTTTGGCGATTCTTATAATGAAACCGAAATTTCTATTTGCCTGTGCTGTAACATGAGAGTAATGATTTCTGAATGTCAGTTGTGAGTCCAGAAGTACACCGAGGTCTCTGACAACTGTCATTCTCTCTAGCGATTCCCCGGAAATGGTGTAGTTCCACAGTATTGGATTTTTTCTACGTGTAAAAGATATTATGGAGCATTTGGACACGCTGAGAGCCAGCAAGTTGCGATTACACCAACAACAAAAAGCATCTAAGTGTTTCTGTAGTTCCTTGCAATCTTCTATTGACCGCACAATAAGAAATAGTTTGAGATCATCGGCATATATAAGTCTACACCCAGGAGGTATAACAAAACAAACGTCATTGAAAAACAACGAGAAAAACAACGGTCCTAGATTGCTCCCTTGAGGCACTCCCGACAAGTTGATGAAACTGTATGACTCGTTATTTCCTAATTTTACACACAGAGAACGATTTACGAGATATGATTTAAACCACCCTATAAAATAATCCGAAGCGCCCAGCCGCTTCATCTTTGCCAGTAGAAGAGTGTGATCTACACGATCGAATGCAGCCTTGAGATCCGTGTATACAGTATCGACCTGAGATCCAAGTTCAATATTTTTAATACAGAGCGAAGTGAATTGGGCTAGATTAGTAGTTGTCGATCTACCAGGAAAAAAGCCATGTTGGTCCTTCGATATATATGCTCTGGTCTCGCGAAACAGCACATTTCCTACTAATATTTCAAATAACTTTGAGCCAGCGCAGAGTGAAGTTATGCCACGATAGTTCGCAACATTTTGCTTATCACCTTTTTTAAAAACCGGAAACATAACTGATTTTTTCCAACAGACGGGGAACGTTGATTGCGACAGCGATTGGTTAAAAATTAGTCTTAAAGGCGTACATAATGCGCTTGCGCATCTTTTGATTATAATGGAAGGAATACCATCTGGTCCTGCCGATGTTGAAGACTTTAGCTTTCTCATAGCAGTTAGAATATCTTCGTCAGTAAATTGAATAATGCCTAAATTAATTACATCATGAGGGACATCCTGAAGACTATATTCCATCTGAGTGGAGTTGGCCGAGACTTTTTTAAACACACTTGAGAAATGCTGCGCAAATAGGTCACAGATACCGCTTGGGGTACTTGATGTTTCATTTGCAAGGAACATACTGGAAGGAAGCCCATTTTCTTTACGTTTCCCGTTAACGAAAGACCAAAACTGCTTTGGATTTTGTTTCAGGTTCGATTGGATTTGCGCGACGTGTCTTGAATAGAGAAAGCGATTATATGCCTTGTAATTGTTGCTGGCTTCAATAAACTCTCGTTTTGTGAGGGGGTTTCGTCGGCTGGTGTAATGCCGAAGTGCAGCTGCTCGCAGTCTTTTCAGTTTACGTAATTGACGATTGGACCACGCTGGTTTTGGTCGGGGACGTGGTGCGGGAACATGTAATTTGAAAAGTTGTTTTAGGACCAGTGAAAATTTTTCTACGGCAACATCCACATCGATCGCAGAATTTAGCAAAGTCTCCCAATCGATTGCCTGCAGTGAGTTGTGGAGCCTATTGAAATCAGTTTTTGAAAAATTGAACTCCCTGACATCTAGCATTTCGTCATAAACAACTAACTGGGGGCAGATCTGCATTACTAGAAGAGGAGGATGGTGTGCGTCACAAGCAACTAACGGCTCAAGGGCTTCTGAAACGGTGCAGTTAATAGAAGCTTCTTCATTTACGAAAAGGAGGTCCAGGGTTCGATTTCGTCTGTTATTTACTGTACACATTTGCAGCATGTTCAATACAGACATTCCGTCCAGTAAGGCAATACTCGCTCTAGAGAAGGTTGATTCAGAAGGGTCTGGGAAGGCATAGCCGGAGGAGGTACTTTTCCATAGAAGTCCAGATTGATTATAATCACCAAACAGTAGATGAGCCGTGTTGGGTTGAATGGAAGTTGCGATGTCAAGTGCTGAGTCTATGTGCTTCTGAATAATATCACTATCACATGCGGAGTCGGGGGGAATATACACTACGCGAACACAAATATTAGTATCGCGACCGCGAATATCTACCCATAGTTGTTCGAGATCGGTTCTAGCATTTTTTTGTTTAGACGAGAGCCGGTTGGACACTGCGATAAGCACACCGCCACCGCGTTTTTTCCCTGTACTGTTTGGATCGCGATCGTTACGGTAAGCCGTGTACTTTGAGCCGAATAACTGGAGTGAATTGATTTGATCATTCAGCCACGTTTCGGTTAAAACAATAACATCATATTCGGCGTCTGAAACAGCTATGAACAACTCGTCAATTTTGGTGCGTAGTCCTCTCACGTTCTGATAGTAGATACTAAGATGTTCCTGCAAGTAATGTCCTGACGGTTGAGCGGTAGAAAGATGAGCGGCGATGACGTCCACCTGTAATGGGGATGGGTTTTCAGCGGGAGCAGCATCTGTATGTCCTACTTCGGAAGAACATATACATTCATTGTATTTACCTGACAGGGAAAGTTGGCTACCATAACAGTTCGACCTTTCACCGCATCCGCAAAGCTTGTTTTTGGCGTTTCGTCGTTGTGGTTTTCACACTCATCCACTTTCCTCCGCTTGGCAGATGATCGCGTAAGTATACGTCGAGGCAGCTCATCCTTATCTCCACTAGCGTCAGTAGACCGTTTATTAATTCGCACTATTTCTTCACATACTATCTTTTTCACTGTTTGTTTGAAATTTTTTGCCATTTCCATAACACCCGCGAGATCATCTAATTTTTTGGCAATTTCATCTAGTCGTTTTTCATTGTGCCTATCCTCGAACTCATTCAACGCTAGACACGCATCGCACACGAACACGGCATTGTGGATCTTCTGCAATAGCACTATTTCTTCTTCCGTCACCCCGGGTAGGCAACGTACATGGATCGATAATTTACATCGACCGAAGCATTCAACACTTGCATGACCATCTATAATAGGCGTAGCGCACTGAGCACACGGCTGGCTAGAGCTGCCGGGCTCTTTTTCTTCTGCGTTCGTATCCACGGGCATTTGGCCCGGGCAAAAAATGATAACAAAACAGACACTTAGCAGCGATTATGGAGTCTGAAATTTTACAAATATCTCCTTTTCCGAACCACAGATTAACAGCACTTGTTATTTATTGTTGTGGACCCACTTTCTCACTCTACATAAATTAAAAATATTTTTGCACAACCAGATATTACACATAAAAATATGTCGATTTGTGATCAGACATAAAAACTAATTGATTACACCGTCAACACAGTAAAAAAAAAATGAAATAAATTATTTGGATGAAATGATTAAAACTGAAAAAGTAGTCAGATTATTAAAATGAAAAAACTGAACAAAATGAATAAACTGGAAAAATGAATAAAATGCATACAATGAAAACAATGAATGATATGAGTAAAATGCACAAAAGGAATAAACTGATCAGAGTGAATCCAAAGAATGAAACGAATAAAATAAGTAAAATGAACGCAGATGAACAAAACGAATAAAAAGATGCGGAATGAAATAATTAATTAAAATGAAAAGGTCATATATTTGAAGCCAAAAACATTTTTGAATAAAGAAAATGAATAAACCGGATTGTACGAATTTGAGAACCATTGCATCAGAAAGTTTTGAAATGTTTTTGAAAATCCCATCTTCTGAGAAAAGGCTAATAAATATGCAATGGACTTTCTACGGCTTCCATCTTTTTTTGGTTTTAATCTTTTTGTTTTCATGCTTCTTTACTTGACGAATTCGAAGTTTACTTTTTGGCCACATATTCCCGAAAAAAAGATTTATGTTCAGAATAGAATTTACTGGTCCAGTATTTTAACGTGCAATTGAATATAGTAAAATGAGACAAGGTCACATGTGCTTTCAAGCCCCTTAATCAGAGAACGACAGGAAGAATGCGATTCGTGAATGAGACAGGTAGATATTTCAAAGTTTTTATTTGCATTGAAGTAAATAGTGTGAAATGTCTAGGCTATGTTGATAGCATAAAAGCCGTGCATTCAGTTGATTGCAATGCAGTCTCTTTCCATTCATCCTTATAGCTTTCATATTGTTGCGTTTGGAATTCTCGTGCAGGAAATATGGATAAATAAGTCGTATACAGACCAATACTGTGAAAAAGAAATGGTTTAAACTACTTAGTATATCCAAATATGGACGACGTTAAGTTAGAAGATACATTGTAGTTGCATCCCCCATCGAGAGTGGGTACTTTGGGAGACTTCTTTTCCTGGATCTAATTTGTGGATATTTTTGGTCTTTGATCCGTTATTTCTCATGAAAGTTCGTACCAATACAACGAATGTGCAGCTGATACAACTCATGGTACATTCGCCTGCGCAACGTTCCGTCTTCCATCTGCACGCCACCATAGATGGTACGCAACACCTTTCGTTCGAAAACTCCAAGGGCGCGTTGGTCCTCCACGAGCATAGTCCAGATCTCGTGGCCGTAGAGGACCACCGATCTAATCAGCGTCTTGAAGATAATCAACTTCGTGCGGCGGCGAATTTTGTTCGACCGGAGCGTCCTCTGGAGTCCAAAGTTGGCACGATTTCCCGCTAAGATCCGTCTCTGAATTTCTCTGCTGTTATCATTGTCGTCGGTTACCAGTGAGCCCAAATACATGAATTCGTCGACCATCTCGATTTCTTCACCGTCAATCCGAACTCGGGTGGGAGCTTCACATTGTCGTCTCTAAAACCTCTTCCTCTCATGTATTTTGTCTTCGAAACGTTGATGGCAATTCCAATCCTGCTGGCTTCAGCTTTCAGTCTTTGAGCATATATTTCATTCAAAATTCAATAGAGATACGAATAGCTTAAATATTGCACGTGGAATGTCTCTTTTGAAAATTTTCATCGTCGAACTTTCATATTGCACAGTTAAGCCAAATATTTTTCTGATATAGCCATGAATAGATACAGGTTTTGAATACAATTGAATTAAAGTTGAGTTGATGTAGCAGGAGACAAAAAATAATTTTGTTTTCTCAAACCTTCGCAATTACAATTAATAAATATTTCAGATTGGCAGAAGATCTTATCACACAACTTAGAAATGGATACAGAAATAGTTAGATAGATGCGATAGAAGAGAGACAGAGAGAGAAAGAGAGAGAGAGAGAGAGAGAGAGAGAGAGAGAGAGAGAGAGAGAGAGAGAGAGAGAGAGATAGAGAGAGAGAGAGAGAGAGAGAGAGAGAGAGAGAGAGAGAGAGAGAGATGGGGGGTGCGTGTGAGGAATGACAAATGATGGTTAATGCAGTGACATTATTTTTATAGGTATATTATTATGATATATTGAGTCTTACATTCTTATCATAAATAATTATCATAAATGTTTCTTTATCAACACATTATTTTGTCTTTGAAGTGAACTTATACATTGATTTTTGAGAAATAGTTCATTTATTATAAAGGTAATTCACAAAATATTCTCAACATCGAATTCCTTGAATCACGTAGATGTATTTTCATACCCCGATATTCAAAATCGGTTTAGTTTTGCCTTTAAAACACCAGTCAAGCAATACTCTGTATGAAACAATCTCATTTTTCAATTTACATATTGGTAAGCGAGGACTAAAAATACAAAATGTTCAATATCTCCGCACGGATTTTGACAATCTATAGCTTGTTAGAAAGGTATTTTTACAAGCTTTCTATTTATGTGCAGTTTGTGGGACAATATTGTTTCGTTCGAAAGTTATTTGCAAAAAACCGGCTGTGTTTTGACAAAATCGCCCATATCTCAAAAAGTAAACAACATATCGAAAATCAAAAATAATAGTGTCAAATGGCAACGTCAGGCCTTTCATTAGAAACTTATTTCATTAAGATCGGTTCAGCCATTACTGAGATAATTACATGACATTTTGTACATACATACATACACACACATACACACACACACACACACATACAGACATTGTCTCAATTTGTCGAGCTGAGTCGATTGGTATATGAAACTCGGCCCTCCGGGCCACGGAAAAAGTTTTCAAAATTTGAGCGAATCCTATACATTTCTTTTGTAAGAAATGTAAAAATACAGGTAATGACCCGTTTTTATTATCTCCATGGTGTATTTTATGCTGACAAAATAGGGACATTGCCTAAATCGCGACATTTTTATTTTTCATAATAAACTTAAGTTGTTACAATAATCTTCCCTTCCCTTGATGTAGTCTAATAACTATTTCTGATTATTTTATTATTATTATTATTATTATTATTATTATTATTATTATTATTATTATTATTATTATTATTATTATTATTATTATTATTATTATTATTATTATTATTATTATTATTATTATTATTATTATTATTATTATTATTATTATTATTATTATTATTATTATTATTATTATTATTATTATTATTATTATATTGATCTGACATCTGAGTTGGAAACACCGTTCCGTACGGTCTAAACAGCGCGCGTTCTCGAATTTTACACGGTGTTTTTGGCGTGTTTTTCGCGATCGCCGCGATCCAATCAAGTGCAAAAAGACGAGTGAAGTGGTTCTTAAGTGACTAACAGCGAAAAATTGGTGCAAATCAGCGAAGAAACGGCTGAAATAAGTGCATTTTAGTTTACCCACGCGGCAATAAAACCAAAACAACCAGCCATCGCTGTGGCTGCCAGTGCGGTCGCCCGGCTAGTTTCATTCACTGGCTGTGCCGGCTGCGTGTGTGACGGTGACGGTGGGCTGGAAGCAAGTTTTTTTTTTCGAGTTCGGAAAACTGACGAAAAGTTTTAAAAAAAGAAAAATATTTTTTTTTTCTTGCTTGATCTACCAAAAAGAGTGGTACAGTGTGGTACAGTGCGAATTGGACGCCACAGTGCGTGCCAAAAGTGTCGAAACAGCGAAAAAAGGAAAAAATTGAAATGATTTTTTTTTTGCACGTTTAATTCATTGAAGGCAACGTAGAAGAAAAAAAAAGGTAGCTGCGATTCTGCCTGCCTACAGCGTGTCCCAAAAGTGTGGGAACACTTCGAAAAAGTTGACGTTGAAGGGGCAAATAAGGTAAGATCTTTCCTTTTCTTCACCTTTTTGTCCATTTGGGGTTGGTATCGGGTGACCGTGCCACATAGCAGTTTCCAACGTCTGGTGGCGTAAGCCAAGATGGCGGCCGCTAGTAGCGGTGATCCGGGAGGGTCAAGTCAAAGAAGATTGCCGGTATACATGGATCCGACGAACAAATTCGGCGAATTGACGTTCCTACAGCTGACAGGTAAAGACGGTGTACCTTTGCCAAGAAACCCGTTCGTCATTGGTAAATCGGTGGAGGTTGTCGCTGGAGGCCCAATTGAAGGTGCGAATACTGAAGCTCAAGGGACACGGTATACCCTTCGAGTTCGGAATCCAGTCCAAGTAGCCAAACTAATGAAAATGACCAAGCTAATTGACGGTACTGATGTTGTGGTTGAATCCCATCCGAATCTGAACGTAAGCAGATGCGTAATTTCCTGCTACGATCTGATTCACTTGGAAGAAAAGGAAGTCTTACAAGAAATTCTAAGCCAGGGAGTGATTCGTGTGCAGCGAATTACACGTAAAGAAGCCGAAAACAGAGTGAATACGCCAGCACTCATCTTGACTTTCTGCAAGACCACATACCCGGAATACATGAAGATCGGTTTGCTTCGCGTCCCAACTCGCCCGTACTTCCCAAACCCGATGCTCTGCTATGGTTGCTTTAAATACGGCCATACGCGTGTTCGATGTCCCGGCCCGCAACGTTGTCCTAACTGCTCTGGAGAACATCAAAGCGAAGAAAAATGTCGAGCACCCCAGTTTTGCCTAAATTGTAAGGGAGATCACCAACCAACAAGCCGCCAATGTCCAAATTACAAAAAAGAAGTAGAGGTCATCAAAATAAAAATCCGCGACAATTTGACATTCCCGGAAACGCGCAAACGAGCTGAACAGCAGAATCAAGGAAGTTACGCCCAGGCTGCAGCGCAATCAAACGAGATCCTAAATAAACTGAAAGAGTTGGAGCTGACTATGAAGAAGAAGGATGAGCAGATCGTTAAGCTTCTGGCAGAGAACAAACGCAAGGACGAGAAAATTGAGCAAATGATGGCGTACATCAAACAACATTCCGCCAGCCAAGAAAAACCACAGCACAGCAAAGAACAAAAACCAACGAATCAGACGGCCGGGCCAATAACACGATCCAGGAACAACTCACCAGCGATAAATACGGACTCAAAACGAGGAAGACCACAGAAACAACACACCCCTTTCAGCAAACCAACGACAACCTCACCGGATAACTTAAGCCCACCACCAAAAAGAACCGCTGCCACTACCACCAACGAAAATATGGAATATTCAGACGATGAAATTGAGATTACCGAGACGCCTCCTAGCCAGCCTCTTCGATAATTCTCATTTTCATCAACGTTTGGATACCAACGACAACCCACGCACGAATACTGACTACGAGATAGATCGGTTTGGAAGAGAGGAAAGTGTAGTACTCCTTCCAACGCAAGCACAGCAGGATGAAGGAACTATCCGGGCCGTCATACCCCAACCCGTTGATAGTGAATTCACCTCTGTGGCCGATAGGAACACCGATTTTACCACTTCAACTAACAAAACTACAAACCAGAGCAACCCGATCGTCATCTACGAGAGAACGAGCATAACTACACAAAGTCTATCCCCAGTGCCGACCGCAGTCGGTGTTCGTGAGCATAATAGTGTAGTTTGTACGACAGCGGTTGGCACTGTGGGGCTGGACCTTCCCCAGGTCAGTTCCGAAGTTGTCAATCCCCTCGCAGGTACTGCTTGTTTTGATGTTCTTTCAGGTTTGAAGGACAACATCGACGATACGCTCCTTCGACATCACCACTTGCTATCGCCCGGAGAAGGCCCATCGAGGTCATCACTTCGAGATAGAACAGCTGTAACAACGAAAACTACACAAAGTCTTTCCCCAGTGCCGGTCGCTGTCGGCAATTCTGGAAGTAATCGTGTAGTAGTTTCGACAGCGGCTGGCACTGTGGGGCTAGACGTCCCACAGGTCAGTCCACCTTCAATTTATCTCCGAACGAATTCTGTTGCGGCTTCTACCGTTACAGATGCGACCAGCAGTAACCGGTTTGGGGAAGAAGAGAAGAAAGTAGCTTCCCCACTTCATCATGAAGGGATTGACCGGGGGGAAGAGGACTGTCCCTACTTCCCAGATATACAGTCCTCGCAATTCTCCTCCTGGCTTTCCGCCGGCGAAGATACACCGCAACAACAGCAGCAGCATCAGAGCACCGATATCCCGGTTGAAATCAGCGCAACCACGTCCCGTTACCAACGAAACACACCGGCAAGAACTCGCAGGCAATCACCTTCGCCATCAACATCGTCTTCGTCAGCGACTTTCGCCAATCGAGACAGCAGATGCTTCGCCCTTCAATGGAACATCCGGGGCCTGCGAACCAACATCAGCGAGCTTAAACAGCTGATTTGCGAGTACGAACCGAGCCTGATAGCGCTTCAGGAAACAAAAGTTGACAACCGAGTAGTCGCAGCAGATTTCATCGGCAACAACTACACTCTATTGCTGAAAACTGGGAGTTGTCGATACTGGCAACAAGGAGTAGGTCTTGCCATTCGGGATGGTGTACCCTTCGAACGAATTGATATCGACGACAGTATACAAGCTATCGCAGTTCGGATCCAACTGCCACAGCAAATGACGGTGGTATCGATCTACGTCCCTCCCAATACTCAACAGTGTCAAGAACAGCTGGGTGACTTCCTCGAAACGCTTCCACGTCCAGTGCTGGTACTAGGCGACTTTAACGCACACCATATTTGCTGGGGTTCTACGAAATCTACCGCACTAGGCCACTTCATCGCCGAAAAAACGCTATCGGAACGATTACTCATCCTCAACGACGGATCGCACACTCGGATTGATCCAGCTACCGGTATCACTTCGGCTATTGACCTCTCGATCTGCTCCGAATCAGTGGCTTCGAAATTTGTTTGGCGAACACTTCCGGACACCCACAGCAGTGATCACTTTCCCATTCTCGTTTCCATTCCCGGACTGTCGACTATCCCAACGAAAAGACAGAAATGGATTTACGACCAGGCAGATTGGGCAACCTACGAGCGATTGACCGCCAACGCTATTCGATCGGGCGTCGAAATATCAATCGACTGTTTCGTTGACCGGTTGATTAGAGCAGCAAACACCGCGATACCTCGCACTACCGGCAGAGTCGGTCCCAAAGCGGTTCCGTGGTGGTGTCCGGAGGTGAAAGCAGCAATCAAAAATCGTAGAAAAGCACTTAGAGCACTGAAGCGTATACCAGCAGAGGACCCACGAAAAGCGGATGCACTGAAAAGCTTCCAGGAATCACGGGCAGCAGCGAGAAAGTCTATCCATGACGCCAAGAAAAAATCATGGGAAGACTTCGTCGCGAAGATATCTCCAAGTTCAACTACGTCGGAGATGTGGCAGACAGTGAACACGTTGAGAGGGAAACGCCAACACCGCCCAACTGTCATCAAGCGGTCCAATGGTTACACGGATAAGCCAGAAGAAATAGCTGAAGAACTGGCGCAACACTACAGCGAAAGATCCGCAACCTCCAGCTATTCGTCGTTGTTCCAGAGGGAGAAAGAAAAGGCCGAACGAAACCGCATAAACTTCTCGCCAGATAGCGATGATATTTACAATTCGGACTTCACCCTGAATGAGTTGCTGTGGGCACTGGACAGAGGAAGAAGTGGCTCTTCAGGACCGGACTGCATCGGCTATCCAATGCTTCAGCGACTGCCATTGTCTGTGAAAACTGCCATGTTGGAACTTTTCAACAGAATATGGCGCAGTGGCGTATTCCCACCCTGTTGGCGAACCGGAATCATCGTACCAATTCCAAAGCCAAGCTCGGATGACGCGGGTCCAGCTGCATTCCGTCCAATCACGTTAACTAGTTGTATGGCGAAGGTGTTCGAGCGAATTGTCAACCGACGTTTAACCACCGAGCTAGAGTCGAACGGGCGTCTCGACAAACGACAACATGCCTTCAGATCTGGTCGGGGTACTGACACATACTTTGCGGAGTTGGAGAGGTCATTACCCGACCGTGACGAGCACTGTTTGATAGCGTCGCTAGACTTGGCCAAGGCGTACGACACCACCTGGAGATATGGCATCCTACGAACACTGCAGAAATGGCAGATACGCGGAAGGATGATAAACATGGTCAACAGTTTTCTGGCAGAAAGAACGTTCCAAGTCGACGTAGAGGGGCATTTGTCGCCAGCACATCCGCTGGAAAATGGTGTGCCGCAGGGCTCAGTGCTCTCCGTGACACTATTTCTCGTGGCTATCCAACCCATCTTCCGCGTGGTCCCGAACTCCGTACAAGTGTTGCTATACGCCGATGATATTCTGCTTCTTGTGTGGGGAAAGAAAGAACAGTCGCTCCTTCGGAAACTTCAGGCCGCAGTAAAAGCCGTCGATAAATGGTCGAGAAGTGTTGGATTTACGATATCTGCAACGAAATCCAGCATCTTCTATTGCAGCCCTAACGTGCGCCGTGAACCCATGCAGGCGATAAAGGTAGATGGTGTAGCCGTTCCGACACAAACGCTGCTGAGAACTCTCGGTGTCACTCTCGACCGATCACTCAACTTTAAAGCGCATTGTAAAATGACGAAGAAGACGTGTGAATCCAGGCTGCGTATCTTGAAGATGATCGGTGCCAAGCTACCTCGTGGTCAACGCGCTTCTTTACTGCAAATCGGGTCCGCAATTGTTACCTCGCGACTCCTCTACGGTATGGGACTTGTAAGCAGAGGAGGAGATGCCGTCATCCAAACGCTCGCTCCTACATACAACAGGATGGTAAGGTTTGCATCCGGTGCATACGTTACGAGCCCTATCGTAGCCATTATGGCAGAAGCTGGAACCCTACCATTCGACCTACTCGTTCTTCAAAATATAGCCCGCTTGGCCATCCATACGTTGGGAAAAAGCAAGGATAATGCCGATCTCCCACTGGTACATCGAGCATCCGAACGTCTGACAGAGGTGATCGGTATCCCTCTTCCAGATATTTGCACTCGTACGCGTTTAGCTGCACGAAGATGGTACGAACCCAAGCCCCAGATCGTGTGGGACATAAAGAGACGTGTGAAAGCTGGAGACCCCCAGGAAATTGTTCGGCCTGCTTTTCAGGAGCTCCTAGCAGGTCGTTTCAACCGTTCAACTATCGTCTACACGGATGGCTCGAAAGATGACGATGCAGTAGGTGCGGGAGTGTATGGAGAATACTTCCAACAATCCGTTGGTCTTCCCTCGCCATGCAGTGTCTTCTCGGCAGAAGCGTTTGCAATCAAAACAGCGTTAGCAACACATAACACGGTCAGTGATTTGGTGGTTATGTCTGATTCGGCCAGTTGCTTATCGGCATTAGAAGCAGGCACATCGCAACACCCGTGGATTCAGCAGATTGAAAACATGTTACGAGGCCGTCCAATCAAGCTGTGCTGGATTCCGGGTCATGCTGGTATCCATGGCAACGAAGAGGCAGACCGCCTCGCTGGAGAAGCCAGGGGTAATGCCCCTTTACGAATAGCCGTTCCGGGAGAAGACGCGAACAACCAAATGAAAACAGCTATCCGAAATCAGTGGTTCCATCGATGGTCTGCGTCCACTGAAGTAAAACTTCGCGAAGTTAAGTTCGACACAGGGAAGTGGACTGACCGCGAGAATTCGGCCGAACAGCGAGTGCTTACCCGGCTTCGAATAGGGCATACCCGGCTAACACACGACTTTCTGCTAAAGAAAACCTCACCACCAGTGTGCGACTGCTGTGGGATCATTGTAGATGTCCGCCACGTGATCCTCCACTGCAGAAAATACGACGAAGTTAGACGAAAGCACAATATCGAGTCGACTAGTCTGCGAGCGGCTCTGCGCAACGACAGCAAAAATGAGGAGAGTATGGTAAAATTTCTCAAGGAAACTAACCTATTTAAAATGTTATAAAATTTTATTTTGATTTGTAACTGATAACTGCATTGTAAAATTTACAGGTAAAATATTTTTCTTCCGACACGAATGCACCCTTCCTTGGTGTAAAGTGTCGTTAATAAACAACAACAACAACAACAATATATTGATCTGAGTTGGAAACACCGTTCCGTACGGTATCAACAACGCGCATACGGGAATTAAACACAGTGTTTTTTCAGTGTTTTTCGCGCTATCCGCGGTCTAGTTGCTGACAAATAGCTGAGTGAAGTGATTCTCCAGTGATTAAAGTTGAAAGAATTGTGAAAATCGGTGAAGAAACGGCTAAATTAAGTGGTTTTTAGTTTTTACCCACGCGGTACTAAGGCATAAATAAACAGCCATCGCAGTGCTACCTACTGGGCCGACCGGCCCGTGTCATTCACTCGCTGTGGATGCCGGTCGCGTGTGTGACGGTGTGCTGAACGGGGGATATTTTTGAAGCCGTAAAAAAGTGAAAAGTTTTTAAAAAATATTGAATTTTTTTTTACGTTGGATTTGGTGGTATTTGAGATACCAATACAGTGTGTATCAATATTAGTACGGTACAGTGCGTGTCAAAAGTGTTGGAACGGCACAAAAATCAAAATCGTCAAAGTGCGTTTTTCTTGCTCGTATTACTATCTAGTGGCTGCGTAGAAGCTAGTAAGCGAGCAGATTCATCACTGCGCACCTACAGTGTGTCCCAAAATTGTGGGAACACTCGTAAACCGTCGACGTTGAGGGGGCAATTAAGGTAGGATCTTTCTTTTTTTGCCTTTTTGTCTATTTGGGGGTGGTATCGGGTGACCGTGCCAAAGAGTATTTTCCAACGTCTGGTGGTGTAATCCAAGATGGCGGCCGCTAGTAGCGGTGATCCGGGTGGGTCGAGAACGAGAAAACTGCCAGAGTACATGGACCCAACGAACAAATTTGGTGAACTGACATTCCTGCAGCTGACAGGTAAAGACGGTATACCATTGCCAAGAAACCCGTTTATCATTGGGAAATCGGTTGAGGTTGCCGCTGGAGGTCCAATTGAAGGTGCGAATACCGAAGCTCAGGGGACACGGTATACCCTTCGAGTTCGGAACCCAGCCCAAGTTGCCAAACTTATGAAAATGACCAAGCTAATTGACGGTACTGATGTTGTGGTTGAATCCCATCCGAATCTGAACGTAAGCAGATGCGTAATTTCCTGCTACGATCTGATTCACTTAGAAGAAAAGGAAGTCTTACAAGAAATTCTAAGCCAGGGAGTGATTCATGTGCAGCGAATTACACGTAAAGAAGCCGAAAACAGAGTGAATACGCCAGCACTCATCTTGACTTTCTGCAAGACCACATACCCGGAATACATGAAGATCGGTTTGCTTCGCGTCCCAACTCGCCCGTACTTCCCAAACCCGATGCTCTGCTATGGTTGCTTTAAATAGCGTGTTCGCTGTCCTGGCCCGCAACGTTGTCCTAACTGCTCTGGAGAACATCAAAGCGAAGAAAAATGTCGAGCACCCCAGTTTTGTCTAAATTGTAAAGGAGATCACCAACCAACAAGCCGCCAATGTCCAAATTACAAAAAGGAAGTAGAGGTTATAAAAATAAAAATCCGCGAAAATTTGACATTCCCGGAAGCGCGCAAACGAGCTGAACAGCAAAATCTAGGAAATTACGCCCAGGCTGCAGCGCAATCAAATGAGATCCTGAATAAATTGAAAGAACTGGAGCAGACAATGAAGAAGAAGGATGAGCAGATCGTTAAGCTTCTGGCAGAGAACAAACGCAAGGACGAGAAAATTGAGCAAATGATGGCGTACATCAAACAACATTCCGCCAGCCAAGAAAAACCACAGCACAGTAAAGAACAAAAACCAAACGAATCAGACTGCCGGGCCAATAACACGATCCAGGAACAACTCACCAGCGATAAATACGGACTCAAAACGAGGAAGACCACAGAAACAACAAACCCCGTTCAGCAAACCAACGGCAACCTCACCGGATAACTTGAGCCCACCACCAAAAAAAACCGCTGCCACTACCACCAACGAAACTATGGAATATTCAGACGATGAAATTGAGATTACCGAGACGCCTCCTAGCCAGCCTCTTCGATGATTCTCATTTTCATCAACGTTTGGATACCAACGACAACCCACGCACGAATACTGACCACGAGATAGATCGGTTTGGAAGAGAGGAAAGTGTAGTACTTCTTCCAACGCAAGCACAGCAGGATGAAGGAACTATCCGGGCCGTCATACCCCAACCCGTTGATAGTGAATTCACCTCTGTGGCCGATAGGAACACCGATTTCACCACTACAGCTTGTAAACCAGCAGACCAAAAACCCACGATCGACAAACAGAAGGAGATCAGCAGAACTACACAAAGTCTATCCCCAGTGCCGACCGCAGTCGGTGTTCGTGAGCATAATAGTGTAGTTTGTACGACAGCGGTTGGCACTGTGGGGCTGGACCTTCCTCAGGTCAGTTCCGAAATTGTCAATCCCCTTGCAGGTACTGCTTGTTCTGATGTTCTTCCAGGTTTGACTGACAACATCGACGACACGCTCCTTCCACATCACCACACGCTGTCGCCCGGAGAAGGTCCATCGAGATATTCGTTTCGGGATGGAACAGCTGCCAACACAACAGTAGCGTCGAAGCAAACATCGAAAACTACACAAAGTCTTTCCCCAGTGCCGGTCGCTGTCGGCAATTCTGGAAGTAATCGTGTAGTAGTTTCGACAGCGGCTGGCACTGTGGGGCTAGACGTCCCACAGGTCAGTCCTATTCCACCTCGCTTACGAACGGATTCTGTTGCGTTTTATCCTGTTACAGATGTGAACAGCACGAATCGAACGAGTAACCGGTTTGGGGAAGAAGAGAAGAAACTAGCTTCCCCACTTCATCATGAAGAGATCGACCGGGGGGAAGAGGACTGTCCCTACCTCCCGGATATACAGTCCTCGCAATTCTCCTCCTGGCTTTCCGCCGGTGAAGGCACATCACAACAGCAGTTCCAGAACACCGATCTCCCAACCACGTCGAGGAACCCTGTCGGCGAGCCAATACGATCTCGTAGACGTTCGCCATCAACATCGTCGTCGTCAGCGACAATCACCACTCGCAACAGCAAAAGTTTCGCACTGCAGTGGAACATTCGGGGTCTGCGCTGCAATATCAGTGACCTTAAGCAGCTGATCGCCCAATACGAACCGAGCTTGATAGCGTTACAAGAAACAAAGCTGGACAACCGAGTGATCTCAGCAGATTTCATCGGTAACAACTACACTCTACTACTTGAGACTGGGAGTCGCCGATACTGGCAACAAGGGGTAGGGCTCGCCATTCGGGATGGTGTACCCTTCGAGAGACTTGAGGTCGGTGGCAATATTCAAGCAATCGCTGTTCGGATACAACTGCCACATCAAATGACGGTGGTGTCGATCTACGTCCCTCCCAGTACTCAACAATGTCAAGAGCAGCTGGGAGAATTCTTTGAGCAGCTCCCACGTCCGGTACTTGTACTGGGCGACTTCAACGCGCACCATATCTGCTGGGGTTCCAATAAATCTACTGCACTAGGCTACTTTATCGCCGAGAAAACATTGTCGGAAAGACTAGTCATTCTCAGCGACGGATCACATACCCGGATTGATCCAGCTACCGGTGTCACTTCAGCTATTGACCTCTCTATCTGTTCTGAAACTGTAGCCTCGAAATTTATTTGGCGAACTCTCCCGGACACCCATAATAGTGACCATTTTCCAATTCTCGTTTCCACTCCCGGACTGTCACATACTCCAACGAAAAGACAGAAATGGATCTACGACCAAGCGGATTGGACAACTTTCGAACATCTAACCGCCAGCGCTATTCGACCGGGTGCCGAAATATCAATTGACTGTTTCGTTGACCGTTTGATTAAAGCAGCAAACACTGCGATACCCCGCACAACCGGTAGAGTCGGTCCAAAAGCGGTTCCGTGGTGGTGTCCAGAGGTTAAAGCGGCCATCAAAACGAGAAGAAAAACACTGAGAGCACTAAGGCGTATTCAAGCAGAAGACCCACGGAAAGCCGATGCACTAAAACACTTCCAAAAGGCGCGTGCAGCTGCACGAAAGTCGATCCATGATGCCAAACAGCGATCATGGGAGGAATTCGTCACGAAGATATCTCCGAGTTCCACTGCGACGGAGATGTGGCAGACAGTGAACAGGTTGAGAGGGAAACGTCAGCATCGACCAACTGTCATCAAGCGATCTAGCGGCTACACGGATAAGGCTGAAGAAGTAGCTGAAGAACTGGCACAACATTACAGCGAACGATCCGCCACCTCCAGCTACTCGCCATTGTTCCAAAGAGAGAAGGAAAAGGCCGAACGAAACCGCGTGAATTTCTCGCCAGATACCGACGATACTTACAACACAGACTTCACTCTGAACGAGCTGCTTTGGGCACTCGATAGAGGACGAAGTGGCTCTTCAGGCCCGGACTGCATCGGTTATCCAATGCTTCAGCGACTGCCGTTGTCGGTGAAAACTGCCATGTTGGAACTATTCAATAGAATATGGCGTAGTGGCGTGTTCCCACCCTGTTGGCGAACTGGAATCATCGTACCAATTCCAAAGTCAAACTCGAATGACGCGGGTCCAGCTGCATTCCGTCCAATAACCCTAACGAGCTGTATGGCGAAGGTTTTCGAGCGAATAGTCAACCGACGGCTGACCACCGAACTAGAGGCGAACGGGCGTCTCGACAAACGACAACATGCCTTCAGGTCCGGTCGGGGCACTGACACATATTTTGCGGAGTTGGAGAGGTCATTACCCGACCGTGACGAGCACTGTCTGATAGCGTCGCTTGACTTGTCCAAGGCTTACGATACTACGTGGAGGTATGGCATACTACGAACACTACAGAAATGGCAGATACGCGGTAGAATGATCAACGTGTTGAACAGCTTCCTGACAGAAAGATCGTTCCAGGTTAATGTAGAGGGTTACTTATCGCCCGCGCATCCGCTGGAAAACGGTGTGCCACAAGGCTCAGTGCTCTCGGTTACGCTGTTTCTCGTGGCCATTCAACCCATCTTTCGCGTGGTTCCGAACACTGTGAAGATCTTGTTGTACGCCGACGATATCCTACTCGTAGTTTGGGGGAAGAAAGACCAGCCGCTTTATCGAAAGCTTCAGTCAGCAGTAAAAGCCGTCCATAAATGGGCAAGAAGTGTTGGATTTACGATATCTGCAACGAAATCCAGCATCTTCTATTGTAGCCCTAATGCCCGACGTGCACCCAGTCAAGCAATCACGATAGATCGAGTTGCTATACCGACAGAAACACGCCTGAAAATTCTCGGCGTTACCCTCGATCGATCACTCAACTTCGTAGCGCACTGCAAATTGACGAAGAAGGCATGCGAATCTAGGCTGCGCATCCTGAAGATGATCGGTGCCAAACTTCCCCGTGGTCAACGCTCATCTTTACTGCAAATTGGATCCGCAATTATTACTTCGCGACTGTTGTATGGCATAGGACTCGTTAGTAGGGGTGGAGATGCTGTCATCAAAACCCTGGCACCCGCATACAACAAGATGATCAGATATGCATCTGGAGCATACGTCACCAGTCCGATCATAGCCATTATGGCTGAAGCAGGTACTTTACCGTTAGATCTTCTGATTCTCCAAACTGTAGCCCAATTAGCCATCAGAATGTTGGGAAACAGCAGGGAGAATGCTGACCTCCCCCTGGTTTGCCGAGTTTCCGAAAGTTTGACAGATATAGTCGAAACTCCTCTCCCAAACATCTACACCCGAACGCGACTAACTGATCGAAAGTGGTACGATCGCACGCCCCAGATCCTTTGGGAAATTAAGAAGCGCGTAAAAGCTGGAGACCCCTCGGGAATTGTTCGTCCAGTTGTTCAAGAGCTCCTGACAAACCATATCAGCCGTTCAACAATCATCTACACTGATGGCTCAAAAGACGATACCGCAGCAGGCGCCGGAGTTTTTGGAGAACACTTCCAACAGTCACTTGGTCTTCCACAGCAATGCAGTGTCTTCTCGGCAGAGGCATTCGCAATAAAAACAGCGCTAACAACATTCAACACGGTCAGCGACTTAGTAATAATGTCCGATTCGGCAAGCTGTTTATCGGCAATCGAAGCCGGCACATCCCAGCACCCGTGGATCCAGGAAATTGAAAACCTGCTACGAAATCGTTCAATCAAGCTTTGCTGGATTCCAGGTCACGCTGGCATCCGTGGCAACGAGGAGGCTGACAGACTCGCAGGAGAAGCTAGGAACATTGCTCCATTAGCTATATCTGTTCCGGGGGCAGACGCCGTCAAGCACATAAAAACAGCTATCCGAAACCAATGGTACCGTCGGTGGTTAGCGTCCACTGAAGTAAAACTTCGCGAAGTTAAATTCGACACAGTGAAGTGGACTGACCGCGAGAATTCGGCCGAACAGCGAGTTCTTACCCGGCTTCGAATAGGGCATACCCGGCTAACACACGACTTTCTGCTAAAGAAAACTTCACCACCAGTGTGCGACTGCTGTGGGATCGTTGTAGATGTCCGCCATGTGATCCTCCACTGCAGAAAGTACGACGACGTTAGAAGGAAGCACGACATCGAGTCGACTAGTCTGCGAGCGGCTCTGCGCAACGACAGGAAAAATGAGGAGAGTATAGTTAAATTCCTTAAGGAAACTAACCTATTTAAATTGCTATAAATGTATATTTTGATTTGTAACTGAATAACTGAAAACTGCATTGTAAAATTAACAGGTAAAATATTTTCTTCCGACACGAATGCACCCTTCCTTGGTGTAAAGTGTCGTTAATAAACAACAACAACAACAACAACAGCCGTTCCGTACGGTACATACAACGTGCATTCGTAAATTTCATACCGTGTTTTTCCGTGTTTTTCGCGATAACCGCGGTCCAATTTACGACAAATAGACGAGTGAAGTGGTTCTCTAGTGGTGAATAGTGAAAGATTGACGCAAATCGGTGAAGAAACGGCTGAAAAAAGTGAATTTTTAGTTTTGCCCACGCGGTGCTATAGGTAAACAAACAGCCATCGCTGTGCCTACCCGCGTGGCTGCCCGTCCAGTTCATTCACTTGCTGGGAGAGTGAGAGTGACGGTGCCCTGAACGGGAGATATTTTTGAAGCCGTAAAAAACGTGAAAAGTTTTGGAAAATTCGAATTTTTTTTTCACTTGTTATTTGGTGGTAGTTGAATATAGTACAGTGCGGATCAAAAAATTTGGACGTTACAGTGCGTGCCAAAAAAGTTGGAACAATAAAAAGGGCGAAATTTATCAAGTGCGTTTTTTTCTTGGCGAAATTCATTCAGTTCGCTTATCTTGGCTGTGTAGAAGTGGAAAACAAGCAGTAGCGACACTGCTCACCTACAGTGTGTCCCAGAAGTGTGGGAACACTTCGAAAAAGTCGACGTTGAAGGGGCAAATAAGGTAAGATCTTTCCTTTTCTTCACCTTTTTGTCCATTTGGGGTTGGTATCGGGTGACCGTGCCACATAGTAGTTTCCAACGTCTGGTGGCGTAAGCCAAGATGGCGGCCGCTAGTAGCGGTGATCCGGGAGGGTCAAGTCAAAGAAGATTGCCGGTATACATGGATCCGACGAACAAATTCGGCGAATTGACGTTCCTGCAGCTGACAGGTAAAGACGGTGTACCTTTGCCAAGAAACCCGTTCGTCATTGGTAAATCGGTGGAGGTTGTCGCTGGAGGCCCAATTGAAGGTGCGAATACTGAAGCTCAAGGGACACGGTATACCCTTCGAGTTCGGAATCCAGTCCAAGTGGCCAAACTAATGAAAATGACCAAGCTAATTGACGGTACTGATGTTGTGGTTGAATCCCATCCGAATCTGAACGTAAGCAGATGCGTTATTTCCTGCTACGATCTGGTTCACTTGGAAGAAAAGGAAGTCTTACAAGAAATTCTAAGCCAGGGAGTGATTCGTGTGCAGCGAATTACACGTAAAGAAGCCGAAAACAGAGTGAATACGCCAGCACTCATCTTGACTTTCTGCAAGACCACATACCCAGAATACATGAAGATCGGTTTGCTTCGCGTCCCAACTCGCCCGTACTTCCCAAACCCGATGCTCTGCTATGGTTGCTTTAAATACGGCCATACGCGTGTTCGCTGTCCTGGCCCGCAACGTTGTCCTAAGTGCTCTGGAGAACATCAAAGCGAAGAAAAATGTCGAGCACCCCAGTTTTGCCTAAATTGTAAAGGAAAAGAAGTAGAGGTCATCAAAATAAAAATCCGCGACAACTTGACATTCCCGGAAGCGCGCAAACGAGCTGAACAGCAAAATCTTGGAAGTTACGCCCCGGCTGCAGCGCAATCAAGCGAGATCCTGAATAAATTGAAAGAACTGGAGCAGACAATGAAGAAGAAGGATGAGCAGATCGTTAAACTTCTGGCAGAGAACAAACGCAAGGACGAGAAAATTGAGCAAATGATGGCGTACATCAAACAACAGTCCGCCAGCCAAGAAAAACCACAGCACAGTAAAGAACAAAAACCAACGAATCAGACGGCTGGGCCAATAACAAGATCCAGGAACAGTTCACCAGCGATAAATGCGGATTCAAAACGAGGAAGATCACAGAAACAACACACCCCGTTCAGCAAACCAACGACAACCTCACCGGATAACTTGAGCCCACCACCAAAGAGAACCGCTGCCACTACCACCAACGAAACTATGGAATATTCAGACGATGAAATTGAGATTACCGAGACGCCTCCTAGCCAGCCTCTTCGATAATTCTCATTTCCATCAACGTTTGGATACCAACGACAACCCACGCACGAATACTGACCACGAGATAGATCGGTTTGGAAGAGAGGAAAGTGTAGTACTCCTTCCAACGCAAGCACAGCAGGATGAAGGAACTATCCGGGCCGTCATACCCCAACCCGTTGATAGTGAATTCACCTCTGTGGCCGATAGGAACACCGATTTCACCACTACAACTTGTAAACCAGCAGACCAAAAACCCACGATCGACGAACAGAAGGAGATCAGCAGAACTACACAAAGTCTATCCCCAGTGCCGACCGCAGTCGGTGTTCGTGAGCATAATAGTGTAGTTTGTACGACAGCGGTTGGCACTGTGGGGCTGGACCTTCCTCAGGTCAGTTCCGAAATTGTCAATCCCCTTGCAGGTACTGCTTGTTCTGATGTTCTTCCAGGTTTGACTGACAACATCGATGACACGCTCCTTCCGCATCACCACTCGCTGTCGCCCGGAGAAGGTCCATCGAGATATCCGTTTCGAGACGGAACAGCTGTCACCACAACAGTAGCGTCGAAGCAGACAACGAAAACTACACAAAGTCTTTCCCCAGTGCCGGTCGCTGTCGGCAATTCTGGAAGTAATCGTGTAGTAGTTTCGACAGCGGCTGGCACTGTGGGGCTAGACGTCCCACAGGTCAGTCCTATTCCACCTCACTCACGAACGGATTCTGTTGCGGTTTATCCCGTTACAGATATGACCAGCACGCATCGAACGAGTAACCGGTTTGGGGAAGAAGAGAAGAAAGTAGCTTCCCCACTTCATCATGAAGGGATCGACCGGGGGGAAGAGGACTGTCCCTACTTCCCAGATATACAGTCCTCGCAATTCTCCTCCTGGCTTTCCGCCGGCGAAGATACACCGCAACAACAGCAGAAGCATCAGAGCACCGATATCCCGGTTGAAATCAGCGCAACCACGTCCCGGTACCAACGAAACACACCGGCGAGAACCCGC
This sequence comes from Topomyia yanbarensis, assembly GCF_030247195.1. NCBI lineage: Eukaryota > Metazoa > Arthropoda > Insecta > Diptera > Culicidae > Topomyia > Topomyia yanbarensis. The sequence continues at coordinate 90,088,520 of NC_080670.1, read as the reverse complement.
AGGCAATCACCTTCGCTATCAACATTGTCTTCGTCAGCGACTTTCGCCAATCGAGACAGCAGATGCTTCGCCCTTCAATGGAACATTCGGGGCCTGCGAACCAACATCAGCGAGCTTAAACAGCTGATCTGCGAGTACGGACCGAGCCTGATAGCGCTTCAGGAAACAAAAGTTGACAACCGAGTACTCGCAGCAGATTTCATCGGCAACAACTACACTCTTTTGCTGAAAACTGGGAGTTGTCGATACTGGCAACAAGGAGTAGGTCTTGCCATTCGGGATGGTGTTCCATTTGAACGAATTGATATCGACGACAGTATACAAGCTATCGCAGTTCGGATCCAACTGCCACAACAAATGACGGTGGTGTCGATCTACGTCCCTCCCAATACTCAACAGTGTCAAGAACAGCTGGGCGACTTCCTCGAAAAGCTTCCACGTCCAGTGCTGGTACTAGGCGACTTTAACGCGCACCATATTTGCTGGGGTTCTACGAAATCTACCGCACTAGGCCACTTCATCGCCGAAAAAACGCTATTGGAAAGATTACTCATCCTCAACGACAGCTCGCACACTCGGATTGACCCAGCTACCGGTATCACTTCGGCTATTGACCTCTCGATCTGCTCCGAATCGGTGGCTTCGAAATTTGTTTGGCGAACACTTCCGGACACCCACAGCAGTGATCACTTTCCCATTCTCGTTTCCATTCCCGGACTGTCGACTATCCCAACTAAAAGACAGAAATGGATTTACGACCAAGCAGATTGGACAACCTACGAGCGATTGACCGCCAACGCTATTCGACCGGGAGTCGAAATATCAATCGACTGTTTCGTTGACCGATTGATTAGAGCAGCAAACACCGCGATACCTCGCACTACCGGCAGAGTCGGCCCCAAAGCGGTTCCGTGGTGGTGTCCGGAGGTGAAAGCAGCTATCAAAAATCGGAGAAAAGCACTTAGAGCACTGAAGCGTATACCAGCAGAGGACCCACGAAAATCGGATGCACTGAAAAGCTTCCAGGAATCACGGGCAGCAGCAAGAAAGTCTATCCATGACGCCAAGAAAAAATCATGGGAAGACTTCGTCGCGAAGATATCTCCAAGTTCAACTACGTCGGAGATGTGGCAGACAGTGAACACGTTGAGAGGGAAACGCCAACACCGCCCAACTGTCATCAAGCGGTCCAACGGTTACACGGATAAGCCAGAAGAAATAGCTGAAGAACTGACGCAACACTACAGCGAAAGATCCGCAACCTCCAGCTATTCGTCGTTGTTCCAGAGGGAGAAAGAAAAGGCCGAACGAAACCGCATAAACTTCTCGCCAGATAGCGATGATATTTACAATTCGGACTTCACCCTGAATGAGTTGCTGTGGGCACTGGACAGAGGAAGAAGTGGCTCTTCAGGACCGGACTGCATCGGCTATCCAATGCTTCAGCGACTGCCATTGTCTGTGAAAACTGCCATGTTGGAACTTTTCAACAGAATATGGCGCAGTGGCGTATTCCCACCCTGTTGGCGAACCGGAATCATCGTACCAATTCCAAAGCCAAGCTCGGATGACGCGGGTCCAGCTGCATTCCGTCCAATCACGTTAACTAGTTGTATGGCGAAGGTGTTCGAGCGAATTGTCAACCGACGTTTAACCACCGAGCTAGAGTCGAACGGGCGTCTCGACAAACGACAACATGCCTTCAGATCTGGTCGGGGTACTGACACATACTTTGCGGAGTTGGAGAGGTCATTACCCGACCGTGACGAGCACTGTTTGATAGCGTCGCTAGACTTGGCCAAGGCGTACGACACCACCTGGAGATATGGCATCCTACGAACACTGCAGAAATGGCAAATACGCGGAAGGATGATAAACATTGTCAACAGCTTTCTGGCAGAGAGAACGTTCCAAGTCAACGTAGAGGGGCATTTGTCGCCAGCACATCCGCTGGAAAATGGTGTGCCGCAGGGCTCAGTGCTCTCTGTGACACTATTTCTCGTGGCTATCCAACCCATCTTCCGCGTGGTCCCGAACTCCGTACAAGTGTTGCTGTACGCCGATGATATTCTGCTTCTTGTGTGGGGAAAGAAAGAACAGTCGCTCCTTCGGAAACTTCAGGCCGCAGTAAAAGCCGTCGATAAATGGTCGAGAAGTGTTGGATTTACGATATCTGCAACGAAATCCAGCATCTTCTATTGCAGCCCTAACGTACGCCGTGAACCCATGCAGGCGATAAAGGTAGATGGTGTAGCCGTTCCGACACAAACGCTGCTGAGAACGCTCGGTGTCACTCTCGATCGATCACTCAACTTTAAAGCGCATTGTAAAATGACGAAGAAGACGTGTGAATCCAGGCTGCGTATCTTGAAGATGATCGGTGCCAAGCTACCCGTGGTCAACGCGCTTCTTTACTTCAAATCGGGTCCGCAATTGTTACCTCGCGACTCCTCTACGGTATGGGACTTGTAAGCAGAGGAGGAGACGCCGTCATCCAAACGCTCGCTCCTACATACAACAGGATGGTAAGGTTTGCATCCGGTGCATACGTCACGAGCCCAATCGTAGCCATAATGGCAGAAGCTGGAGCCCTACCATTCGACCTACTCGTTCTTCAAAATATAGCCCGGTTGGCCATCCATACGTTGGAAAAAAGCAAGGACAATGCCGATCTCCCCCTGGTACATCGAGCATCCGAACGTCTGACAGAGGTGATCGGAATCCCTCTTCCAGCTATTTGCACTCGTACACGTTTAGCTGCACGAAGATGGTACGAACCCAAGCCCCAGATCGTGTGGGACATAAAGAGACGTGTGAAAGCTGGTGACCCCTCGGAAATTGTTCGGCCTGCTTTTCAGGAGCTCCTAGCAGGTCGTTTCAACTGCTCAACTATCGTCTACACGGATGGCTCGAAAGACGACAATGCAGTAGGTGTGGGAGTGTATGGAGAATACTTCCAACAATCGGTTGGCCTTCCATCGTCATGCAGCGTCTTCTCGGCAAAAGCGTTTGCAATCAAAACGGCGCTAGCAACACATAACACGGTCAGTGATTTGGTGGTTATGTCTGACTCGGCCAGTTGCTTATCGGCATTAGAAGCTGGCACATCGCAACACCCGTGGATTCAGCAGATTGAAAACATGCTACGAGGCCGTCCAATCAAGCTGTGCTGGATTCCGGGTCATGCTGGTATCCATGGCAACGAAGAGGCAGACCGCCTCGCTGGAGAAGCTAGAGGTAATGCCCCTTTGCAAGTAGCCGTTCCGGGAGCAGACGCGAACAACCGAATGAAAACAGCTATCCGAAATCAATGGTTCCGTCGATGGTCTGCGTCCACTGAAGTAAAACTCCGCGAAGTTAAGTTCGACACAGGGAAGTGGACTGACCGCGAGAATTCGGCCGAACAGCGAGTGCTTACCCGGCTTCGAATAGGGCATACCCGGCTAACACATGACTTTCTGCTAAAGAAAACCTCACCACCAGTGTGCGACTGCTGTGGGGTCGTTGTAGATGTCCGCCATGTGATCCTCCACTGCAGAAAGTACGACGACGTTAGAAGGAAGCACGATATCGAGTCGACTAGTCTGCGAGCAGCTCTGACCAACGACAGGAAAAATGAGGAGAGTATGGTAAAATTCCTCAAGGAAACTAACTTGTTTAATATGTTGTAACTTGTATTTTGAATTGTAACTGATAACTGACAACCGCATTGAAATATTTTTCAGGTAAAATATTTTTCTTTCGACACGAATGCACCACTTCTGGGTGTAAAGTGTCGTTAATAAAAAACAACAACAACAACAATTATTATTATTATTATTATTATTATTATTATTATTATTATTATTATTATTATTATTATTATTATTATTATTATTATTATTATTATTATTATTATTATTATTATTATTATTATTATTATTATTATTATTATTATTATTATTATTATTATTATTATTATTATTATTATTATTATTATTATTATTATTATTATTATTATTATTATTATTATTATTATTATTATTATTATTATTATTATTATTATTATTATTATTATTATTATTATTATTATTATTATTATTATTATTATTATTATTATTATTATTATTATTATTATTATTATTATTATTATTATTATTATTATTATTATTATTATTATTATTATTATTATTATTATTATTATTATTATTATTATTATTATTATTATTATTATTAGTTTCTTTAGTGTAGGCATGAATACTACGTATATGGAGTATATCGAGTTATAAAATATTTACGTTAAGTTAAGGAACACTTCTACTTTTATCGAAAAAACTTTCTATTGTGAGCTTCACAAACTCTCGCTTTGAATAAAATGTAAATTTAATCGCTTATAAACAATAGAAAAGATTTACCATACGTCTCCCAACCTTTGAACGGAACGGATCGTTATATTTCACAGTGGTGTTCGGTGTGTAAATTTCAGTGAGTGAAGGACATCCTTTGTTCGTTCGTTAGCTGCCGTTCTGCTGGTGCCGGCAGTAAATCCAGTACATTGTTTTCGCTGGTGCGGAACAATCGACGTTGTTTGCAGACAAGTTTTGCTTTATTTTTTTTCCTCGTTTGCTTTCTTTCCTTTTCCCTACTTTTACTCTATCTTGTAATCAAATAATAAGACACATTCCCGTTTATATAACGCTCTGCCCTCGTGCTTAAATGGCCGAGGGCGAAATACCATCTGATGTAATCATGGAAGTCCCTGATCCCCCTAACACTCGCTCCCCGTATAAAGCAGTACCCAGGTTCCTCTGGGCCATGGGTGGTATATTTTCGGACCGGAGAGAAACCGGTTAATATATTAAAACTTTCTCGCGATCTGACTGCTAATTACTTGGCCGTAACTCAGATAACACGTGTTCGGGCAAACAAGATACGTGTTCTGGTGAATGATCTCGGCCAGGCAAACGCGATTGCTTGCTGTGAGCGCTTTACGCAGGAATTTAAAGCGTACGTGCCTTGTGTGGCCTGTGAAATCGATGGGGTAGTGTCCGAACCGGGCCTGAAATGCGAAGAACTGTTGGAGCACGGAGTTGGCTGCTTTAAGGACCCCTCACTTGAATAGATTAAGATCTTGGAATCCAAACACCGAGGGAGGTAAGACTACCTACTCTATATCAGGCTCGCTTCGGGTGACATTCGCCGGGTCCTCTCTTCCCAACTACATCCTCCTTGACAAGGTTCGCCTACCAGTTCGCCTGTTTGTACCGCGGGTCATGAGCTGCAGCAATTGCAAGCAATTGGGCCACACAGCCACATATTGTGGAAATAAGAAACGATGCGGCAAATGCGAAGGAGAGCATGAGGATGACTCTTGCGACAAAGAAACTGAAAAGTGTATTTGCTGCGGGGGCCCTTCACATGCTCTTAAATCATGCCCTGCGTACAAGCAGCGCGGGGATAAAATTAAGCGCTCCCCTAAGGAACGCTCAAGGCGTTCTTATGCAGAAATGCTAAAGAATGCTTCGCCATCTGTCCTGTCCGAAAATCCCTATGCTGGTTTGGCTAACGTTGAGCAAGAATCTGACGACCCACGAGAGGGAACATCTTTGGTTAACCCAGGGGAATCCAGGAAGAGGAGAAATCCAGCCTCCCCTACATTGCCTCGTAAGGGTACCAAGGTGTCGTCCACTCAGAGTGCGCCAACTACAATCAATAAATCCAACGGAAGTGATGCACAAAAGCCGAAGCAATTTGCTCCAGGACTTGGAAATACTAATTCTAACAAGGAGTACCCACCACTTCCAGGGACATCCAAAACCCCAAGTGTCCCCTTTTTTCAAACAGATACTCAGTCCAGTCGCGGACTAATGAAATTTTCTGACATAGTGGACTTAATTTTCACAGCTTTCAATGTTACTGATCCTCTTAAAAGCCTTCTGATACGTTTTCTCCCTATAGTGCAAACATTTTTGAAGCAGTTGACTACTAAATGGCCCCTCCTTGCAGCGATCGTATCCTTCGATGGCTAAGTCATCGAACGAGGTCACCGATTCGATCACTGTTCTACAGTGGAACAGCAGAAGTATCCCCCCGAAAATCGATTCCTTTAAATTTTTACTAAATAGTTTAAAATGTGATGCTTTCGCATTATGTGAAACTTGGTTAACTTCCGATATAAATCTCAACTTCCACGACTTTAATATAATTCGTCTGGATCGAGAAAACCCCTATGGAGGAGTACTTTTGGGGATCAAAAAGTGCTATTCTTTCAACCGAATTAACCTCCCTTCAACACCAGGCATTGAAATTGTCGCTTGTCAAGTTTTAATCAAAGGTAAAGACCTTTGCATTGCTTCCATCTACATTCCTCCTAGAGCCTCGGTAGGGCAACGAACGCTTTGTAATATCACGGAATCCTTACCGGCACCGCGGCTAGTTCTGGGAGACTTTAACTCGCACGGTACGGTATGGGGCTGTCTTCATGATGATAATAGATCAACATTAATCCAAGATCTTTGCGATAATTTCAACATGACCATCTTAAACACGGGAGAAATGACGCGGATTACTACACCACCAGCACGCGCAAGCGCGTTGGATTTGTCGCTTTGCTCGACATCGCTACAGTTAGATTGCATGTGGAAGGTGATCCCTGATCCCCACGGTAGCGATCATTTGCCTATCGTGATTTCAATTGCTAACGGTTCAAGACCATCGGAAACAATCAATGTCTCGTATGATCTCACACGGAACATTGATTGGAAGAGTTACGCGACCGCGATATCCGTTAAAATCGAATCCACTCAAGAACTTCCTCCGGAGGAAGAGTACAGGTTTTTGGCTGGCTTGATTCTCGACAGTGCGAATCAAGCTCAGACTGGTACCCAGCGCGAATACCCATGGACGGTCTCCCACCCTGTGGTGGGATAAAGAGTGCTTAGAGCTGTACGCGGAAAAGTCCACTGCATATAAGGCCTTCCGGGAAGACGGTTTACCCGCTAGCTATCAACAGTACGCGTCGTTAGAAAGGCGAATGAAGAGTCTAATGAAATCCAAAAAACGCAGTTATTGGCGCCGGTCCGTCGACGGGTTAACGAGAGAAACAGCGATGAGCACTCTTTGGGGTACGGCTCGACGTATGCGTTACCGTAATAGTACCAACGAGAACGTGGAATATTCAAACTGTTGGATATTCGCTTTCGCCAAGAAGATCTGTCCGGACTCTGTCCCGGTACAGAAAACGTGCCGTGCCGCGTCTCCTCATGATACCGCGAACGAAACACCGTTTTCGATGGTGGAGTTCTCACTTGCTCTCTTATCGTGCAACAATAACGCCCCAGGTTTAGACAGAATCAAATTCAACTTGCTAAAGAATCTGCCTGACACTGCAAAAAGGCGCTTGTTGAATTTATTTAACAAGTTTCTTGAGAGTAACATTGTCCCTTATGAATGGAGGCAAGTGAAGGTCATCGCCATCCAAAAACCAGGAAAACCAGCCTCCGACCACAACTCGTATCGGCCGATTGCAATGCTGTCCTGTATTCGGAAGTTGTTCGAGAAAATGATCTTGTTTCGCCTCGACAATTGGGTTGAAGCAAATGGCTTACTGTCAGATACACAATTTGGCTTCCGCAAAGGCAAAGGGACGAACGATTGCCTTGCGTTGCTGTCTACAGAAATCCAAATGGCCTATGCTAACAAAGAGCAGATGGCATCAGTCTTCTTGGATATTAAGGGGCTTTTGACTCAGTTTCTATCAACATTCTGTCAGAGAAGCTGCACCAGCATGGTCTTTCATTAATTTTAAATAACTTTTTGCTAAACCTGTTGTCTGAAAAGCACATGCACTTTCGCATGGCGATTTAACAACATCGCGATTTAGCTACATGGGTCTTCCCCAGGGCTCATGTCTAAGTCCCCTGCTCTACAATTTTTACGTGAATGACATTGATGATTGTCTTGCCAATTCATGCACGCTAAGGCAACTTGCAGACGACGGGGTGGTCTCTGTTACTGGGCCCAAAGCTGCCGATTTGCAAGGACCATTACAAAATACCTTGGACAATTTGTCTGCTTGGGCTCTTCAGCTGGGTATTGAGTTCTCCACGGAGAAAACTGAGTTGGTTGTTTTTTCTAGGAAGCGTGAGCCGGCGCCTCCAGCTTTTATTAATGGGTGCAACGATCAACCAGGTTTTCACATTTAAATATCTCGGGGTCTGGTTCGACTCTAAAGGTACCTGGGGATGTCACATTAGGTATCTGAAACAGAAATGCCAACAAAGGATCAATTTTCTCCGAACAATAACTGGAACATGGTGGGGTGCTCACCCAGGAGACCTGATCAGGTTGTACCAAACAACGATATTGTCGGTGATGGAGTACGGGTGTTTCTGTTTCCGCTCCGCTGCGAACATACACTTCATCAAACTGGAGAGAATCAAGTATCGTTGCTTGCACATTGCCTTGGGTTGCATGCACTCGACCCATACGATGAGTCTCGAAGTGCTGGCGGGCGTTCTTCCGCTAAAAAATCGATTTTGGGAACTCTCATATCGATTGCTCATCCGATGCGACATTCTGAACCCGTTGGTGATTCAAAATTTCGAGAGGTTCGTCGAGCTTAATTCTCAAACCCGTTTTATGTCCTTGTACTTCGACTACATGGCACAGAGCATCAATCCTTCTTCGTGCAATCCCAACCGTGTCCGTTTCCTAGATACTTCTGATTCTACTGTATTCTTCGACACATCCATGAAGGAAGAGATTCGTGGAATCCCGGACCATATACGCCCGCAGGTGATCCCCAATATATTTTATAATAAATTCCGAGAAGTCGACTGCAACAAAATGTTCTACACTGACGGATCAAATCTCGATGTGTCCACTGGCTTCGGTATCTTCAGTAATACTATCACCGCTTCATTCAAGCTCAATGATCCTGCTTTAGTTTACGTCGCAGAGTTAGCTGCAATTCAGTACACCATTGGGATCATCGATACTCTGCCCACAGATCATTACTTTATCGTTTCGGACAGCCTCAGCTCTATCGAGGCTCTTCGTGCGGTGAAGCATAAAAAGCAATTCCCGTATTTTCTGGGGAAGATACAGGAGTCCTTGTGTACGTTATCTGAAAAATCTTATCAGATTACCTTTGGTTGGGTCTCCTCTCATTGTTCTATCCCGGGCAATGAAAAGGCCGACTCATTAGCAAAGGTGGGCGCATTAAATGGTGACATATACGAAAGACCAATCTGCTTCAACGAATTTTTTAGTGTTTGTCGTCAGAGGACGCTCAACAGTTGGCAAACCTCGTGGAGCAATGGGGAACTTGGACGATGGCTACATTCGATTATCCCAAAGGTATCAACGAAGCCTTGGTTCGGGGGGATGGATGTGGGTCGGGATTTTATTGTGTAATGTCCCGACTTATGTCCAATCACTACACCATGGATGCGCATTTGCGGCGTATTGGGCTTGCGGAGAGTAGTCTGTGCGCTTGTGACGAGAGCTATCACGATATCGAACACGTTGTCTGGGTATGCGCCGGGTATTGTGATGCCAGGTCTCAGTTAAAGGAATCCCTTCGGGCCCGAGATAGACCACCCAATGTACCAGTCCGAGATATGCTGGCAACTCGTGATTTCTCCTATATGTTCCTTATTTATACCTTCATAAAAACGATAGATATCCCAATTTAGCCCCTCTCTTTTATTTCTCGTTTTTAGAGTGTCCTCCTGCCTTGTGGAACCGATCAGCTCCAGAGTGCCACTATGTAACCGCCGTCGCCCTTACCACTACGCCTGAATAGAAGGAAACTGAAGCGAGAGCGACTCGAGGTCCGATGACTTTTGAAGGATTCCCCGCGGGTCCGAAGAATACCAATCCGCCAATCCGGTACTCGACGACTTACCAGACTGAGGCGCAAATTTGTTTCGCTGATCCACAGCCCCCCCCCCCAACCCCCGTTTGAGCGAAAGTTGCAAGTTTTGCTCTTCTTTCCCTGTCACCATACGCCTTCTCTCCCCTGTCCTTAATATAACTGCTGCTACACTGATGTGGAAAAAGGCCACCCACTGAATATCTTGACCAAGCATAAGTTTTCGTTAAAAAAATTAAATTAATATTCTGTATTCCTAGTTTTAAGATAGCTATAATTTTTACTCTTTATTGAAACTCTTGTCCTCCATCTTGTAAATAGAATTGAATCCCTAGTTTTAAGATTTCTGTGAAATTTCTCATAAATATTTGTTCCCCCTTTTGTGTACTAAACTATATGTTAGTTTTAAGATAACCGTAAAATATTTCGTAAAATACTATTACTCCCCCTCTTGTATATCAAAGTGAATCCCTTGTTTTAAATTTTTTCATAAAAAAATCTTTTGGCCCTCTCTTGTATATTGAATCTTATTTCTAGTCTTAAGATAGCTGTAAACTTTCTTTTCCTTTGTAAAAAAAATATTTCAACATTGTAACCTCCTAGTTTTAAGATATCCAAAATGTAAAAACAAAAGCATTTGGTAACGCGCTAACGCTAACGCATTTGTATATATATATATATATATATATATATATATATATATATATATATATATATATATATATATATATATATATATATATATATATATATATATATATATATATATATATATATATATATATATATATATATATATATATATATATATATATATATATATATATATATATATATATATATATATATATATATATATATATATATATATATATATATATATATATATATATATATACATATATATATACACAAACCCGTTTGTCCGGAATTTCCTTTCAAAGAGAATTTTGACAGTTGGGTTTTAACCAGTAATCATATTTTTATCGAGAAATAACTATCATGGCACCAATTACAACCGATGGTTTAGCAACCTCTAACTCGAGGAGCGCCTATTCAAACTGAATAAAAACATGCACACGTATATCAATTTATTTTCTTTTGTGCATATTATGTCACTACAAAGTACTGCACATCATCGGCCAACTTTTTTTTTTTTTTAAAAATAGCCCGCCTCTTACCCCCACACCAAAAAGCTCACAAACGGAGCCCCCTGGTAGTGGACACATTAGTTCTCAGCGTACAAAAAAAAGGTCAGCACAATAAAACAAAGTTACGAATCGCGGAAACGCTGAGAACAAAAAAAAACAATACGAGACCGACAAAACACAAAATTTGACAAGAAGCTACGGCGAGTACCCAGCGGAAAAGAATCCTTTTAAGGGTCCCATCGTAGCTTTGCAGGAAGCTCATAATAATTTAAATTTATTTATTACTAATTGCTATAAAAAATGCATTTATCAATTGTTTTTATTAAAAAAATGTTAACCAATTATAGCTAAAGGAATAAGCTCGATTGGTGGTGAACGAAGTTTAAATTAAAAATTCTCCTATTTTATTTTTTAAAATTAGTTTCAATTAAGTAACTTTCAACTATCCAACACGTTAAAGTTCTATGTTCAGAAACATATCGGCAACAAGTTGACAAAATTGTTCTCAATCCCTATGGAACGAGATAGTTGACGAAGAAAAGCTGTTTTACTGCAAGAAAATATCCGAATGAATTTACTCATTTTCTTTAACTTGAATTTGTTGCTTTTTAACATTGACGTGTAACGCAGATCAGAACGCAGCCATATAAATGACAGCATCGTTTGATTAAAGCTTACCAAATATTTTAGGCCGGTTTAAAAGTTAGTCCGGTTTAAAAACAGTTAGTACGGCTATGTGCTTACGGCTATAGCGCCAAAACGGCTAATTTTAGGTCAATAGTATCTTCAGAGAATTTAAAGCATATAATACGCGCTTTCTTTTAATATTGTGATTTTACTGATTAATCTCCCTAAGAGTGAGATATTTTCATAAATTTTCTTGGAAGTGATTGTATTGAAATAATGCCTTTAGCAAATTTGTAGCTCTTACTTTTTCGAATAACTTTACTGAAGACATCAAATACATATTTCGAATACTTTAAAAGTTATGGGTTGTTGTTTGTGGATTACTCTTTGTCGCCTATTTATTGTTCAATATAGTAATAATCCATTTAAATGAGCCAAATATTGGTTCAATAAAACGAATTTCGTATTTCATTTTTCAATCTACAACCGCTAAAAAAAACACCGAACATTTCCAAGTTGTCTAGATGGTACTTGATCACTTATCGGCGCAAAAATTTTCATTTGTGCGAACTTTCTGTCTTATATCCATCGGATCGATCTGAAACATATCTCGGAAAATGAAAAGCGAAATGAATAACTCCAAGCAGTGGTGTAGCGAAGAGGATACTTTGGGGTTAAACCACTCACCCAAAACAAAAATTGGATTGAAGTTAAAAATTTATTTATGCAGATTGATTTAATTCAATATTACAATAATAATTATCTGATCAGTACGTTGATAACCTATTGTTTGAAACATCATGATGATCTTTGAAAAATTGTGGGAATGCGATGTTGATCTGTAACTGATCTATTGGTCTTGATCTCACAGATGTCTAATAACATCAATATCAAATACTTGCCTGAAAACATTCCAATAGAAACTCATTCCAGAGTTCTCAAATCAATCATAATCATAATCATAATTTCCAATCATATTGAGTTCAGTTTTGAAGGAATGTACTGTAATATGGATTAGGGTCTTTTTTAATAGGAAGCGAAATAAGAATTGATTTAATGTCTACGAAGCTTAGAACTGCTCACCGAAAAATTGCATAACTTCCAACATTTGCTGAAAATGTTTTTATTTTGGGAATGCGTCGAGTTGAGACGAAAACATTATAGAATTAATAACGAGAAAACCACCTTCCAAAAGTAGGGGAATTTATGAAAAATGGCGTTTTCCGTTCCGCCAATTTCGCAGGTTTAGTAATTTCGATGAATTTTACAAACGTTAAACAGTACATCATTTGATAAAATAATTTTAGCGTTATATTCTCCAAGAAGTACTTATGGCGAATTTACTCTTCAAACAAATTTAGTTCCAGACTTAATATATTCAGCAAAATTTTGGGGAGTGCTATTACAAACCACTTTTTTGAAGACATGAGGGTTCCATGTATTCAAGGTATTAACATATTTTAGGCTATTTCTATTTAATTTTAAATTGAATTATTATTATTTTACTGTTTATGATAAATCTTTTCTTTTTTTTATTCATTTCGTTTATTTGATAGGCACAAATGCGTTAGCTTGGCGGTACCAAATGCTTTTGTTTTTACATTTTGGATATCTTAAAACTAGGAGGTTACAATGTTGAAATATTTTTTTTACAAAGGAAAAGAAAGTTTACAGCTATCTTAAGACTAGAAATAAGATTCAATATACAAAAGAGGGCCAAAAGATTTTTTTATGAAAAAATTTAAAACAAGGGATTCACTTTGATATACAAGAGGGGGAGTAATAGTATTTTACGAAATATTTTACGGTTATCTTAAAACTAACATATAGTTTAGTACACAAAAGGGGGAACAAATATTTATGAGAAATTTCACAGAAATCTTAAAACTAGGGATTCAATTCTATTTACAAGATGGAGGACAAGAGTTTCAATAAAGAGTAAAAATTATAGCTATCTTAAAACTAGGAATACAGAATATTAATTTGATTTTTTTAACGAAAACTTATGCTTGGTCAAGATATTCAGAGGGTGGCCTTTTTCCACATCAGTGTAGCAGCAGTTGTATTAAGGACAGGGGAGAGAAGGCGTATGGTGACAGAGAAAGAAGAGCAAAACTTGCAACTTTCGCTCAAACGGGGGGTGGGGGGTATCAGCGAAACAAATTTGCGCCTCAGTCTGGTAAGTCGTCGAGTACCGGATTGGCGGATTGGTATTCTTCGGACCCGCGGGGAATCCTTCAAAAGTCATCGGACCTCGAGTCGCTCTCGCTTCAGTTTCCTTCTATTCAGGCGTAGTGGTAAGGGCGACGGCGGTTACATAGTGGCACTCTGGAGCTGATCGGTTCCACAAGGCAGGAGGAAACTCTAAAAACGAGAAATAAAAGAGAGGGGCTAAATTGGGATATCCATCGTTTTTATGAAGGTATAAATAAGGGACATATAGGAGAAATCACGAGTTACCAGCATATCTCGGACTGGTACATTGGGTGGTCTATCTCGGGCCCGAAGCGATTCCTTTAACTGAGACCTGGCGTCACAATACCCGGCGCATACCCAGACAACGTGTTCGATGTCGTGATAGCCCTCGTCACAAGCGCACAGACTACTCTCCGCAAGCCCAATACGCCGCAAATGCTCATCCATGGTGTAGTGATTGGACATAAGTCGGGACATTACACGAATAAAATCCCGACCCACATCCATCCCCCCGAACCAAGGCTTCGTTGATACCTTTGGGATAATCGAATGTAGCCATCGTCTAAGTTCCCCATTGCTCCACGAGGTTTGCCAACTGTTGAGCGTCCTCTGACGACAAATACTAAAAAATTCGTTGAAGCAGATTGGTCTTTCGTATATGTCACCATTTAATGCGCCCACCTTTGCTAATGAGTCGGCCTTTTCATTGCCCGGGATAGAACAATGAGAGGGGACCCAACCAAAGGTAATCTGATAAGATTTTTCAGATAACGTACACAAGGACTCCTGTATCTTCCCCAGAAAATACGGGAATTGCTTTTTATGCTTCACCACACGAAGAGCCTCGATAGAGCTGAGGCTGTCCGAAACGATAAAGTTCGGTTGTAATTGGCGCCATGATAGTTATTTCTCGATAAAAATATGATTACTGGTAAAAACCCAACTGTCGAAATTCTCTTTGAAAGGAAATTCCGGTCAAACGAGTTTGTATATATATATATATATATATATATATATATATATATATATATATATATATATATATATATATATATATATATATATATATATATATATATATATATATATATATATATATATATATATATATATATATATATATATATATATATATATATATATATATATATATATATATATATATATATATATATATATATATATATATATATATATATATATATATATATATATATATATATATAAGTAGCGAAGGGACCAACAAAGTAACGACATTGCTTAGAACGCCGCAGTAAAACCACAAATAGGATTTCGGGAGAAATTCCGCCGCCGGGAAACTCACCGACGGTGTAGACTGGGTCCACCGCCGGGGATCAGTTGAGTAGTACGCGATGTAGCACCGGGCTCGGGTCGTCGAGGCGCCAGCGAACCGGACGTCAGGCTTCACCGGAATCGCCGGACCGACCTCGACACTCTACCGGGTAGCTCGTGAATAGGCTAGATCCACCGTCGGGGATTGGACCGAGTAGATCGCGTCGAATAGCCAGAAGTGGGTCGTTGGGGCGCCAGTGAACCGGAAGCTACGCTCTACCCGGAATCGCTGGATGGACCTCAGCATCTGTTGGCTGGCCGTTGAGTAGACTAGGTCCACCATCGGGTACTAGACCGAGTAGACGAGGCGGGGAGCGTAATGGCTCACATAAACGTACAGCGGTATCGGGAGCGGTCTGCCGCCGGGGAATTCACGATAGGGTTGGTTCGGCGCCGTGGACTACCCGACAGAATAGTGACGAAAAGGGGAGCTAATTGGCTCACGAAACAAACACCGGTAACGAAAGAAATTCCGTTGTCGGGGAACTCTCAATCGGAGAAGGATAAGCGGTAAAGCTGGAAGATTTTAGTAGAGCTAAATGGCTCAAGAAAGCGGGTATCGGTGTCGGGGGAAATTCCTCCGTCGGGGAACTACCGGTCGGAGTAGGATGAATTCACCGTTGAGCACTACGTAATCTATTATTAACGCCAAAACGGCTTATTTTAAGTCACTAATACCTTCGGAGAATTTAATGGAGGCAATATGCCCTTTCTTTCGGTATTATACTTTTGGTGATTAATCCCCTATGAGTGAGATATTTTCACAAATTTTCTTGGAAGTGATTATATCGAAATGATGTCTTCAGCAAATTTGTAGCTCTTACTATTGTGAATAACGTTACTGAAGACATGAAATATCTATTTTGAATACTTTAATAGTTATGGCTTGTTGTTTGTGGATTACCCTATGTCGCCTATTTATTGTTAAATATAGTAATAATCCATTGAAATAAGCCAAACATTATTTCGATAAAACGAATTTTGTATTTCATTTTTCTATCTACAACCGCTAGAAATAATCACCGAACACTTCCAAGTTGTCTGGAAGGAACGTGATAACTTATCAGTACAAAAATGTTCATTTGAGCGAACCTTCTCACTGCAATTTTTCTAACTTATAACCAACGGATCGATCTGAAACATATCGGAAAATGAAAGCGAAGTAAATAACTACAAGCAACGGCGTAGCCAAGAGAAGGTTTTGGGGTTTAACACCATACAACTCCCTCCCCCACCACACAAAAAAATAGGATTGAAGTTGAAAATTTATTGATGCTGACTGATTTAATTCAATATTACAATAACAATTATCTGATCCGTACATTGATAACCTGTTGTTGTAAACATCATGAGGACTTTTGATAAATTGTCGGAATGGGGTCCTGATATGTAACTGATCTATTGGTCTTGATTTCACAGTTGTCTAATAGCATCAATATCAAATTCCTGCCTGAAAACATTCGAATAGAAAATTCCAGAGTTCTGTAATCAATCATAATCCTCAGATTTCTTTTCAAATTGAGCTCGCTTTTGTAGAAATGTACTGTAATAAGGGTCTTTATTTAATAGGAAGCGAAGTTAAAATTGATTTAATGTCTATGAAACATAGAACTGCTCACCAAAAAATTTCTAAAAATGCTTTTGTCTTTCTCATTCACTAAAATTCGTCAATCTAATCCCGACCCGGAGGGCCGAGTGTCATACGCCAATCGACTCAGTTCGTCGAGATCGGAAAATGTATGTGTGTGCATGTATGTGTGTGTATGTATGTGTGTGTATGTGTGTATGTGGAAAAAAATGTGACCTCTGTTTCTCAGAGATGGCTGGACCGAATTGCACAAAGTTAGTCTCAAATGAAAGGTACAACCTTCCCATCGGCTGCTATTGAATTTATTAATTGGACTTCCGGTTCCGGAGTTACGAGTTGAAGAGCGCAATTACACAGCAAATTCCCATATAAACTGAAATGAAAAATTTTCAAAATCAAATTTGTATTTTTGATGCCAAATGACTTTAAAATGCATGAAACATTGAGAGTTGATGTAAACTCGAAAAAAAATAATGTTTGACAACATTTTTGCCTTTCTCGGATATAAAGGTTATGCAATCACTCTAAAAATCGTCAATCATACCGGCCCGGAAGGAGTATGCAGTGAGGGGTTGCTACCTTGAAATTAAAACTAGTTTAAAATTTCTTAACAAGTTGAAAATTTTCGGCAGGACCCGGACCTCCCGGATCTTTCTCCATGATCCGCCGCTGGTTTCAAGCGATGTTTCAGTATCCCATAGTATCTCAAGATCGTGGCTGTCGATCCATTGTATGTATGTGCAAATCGTACTGAACATGTAATATTCATTTCCACCATTATATTGATCATAACCAGCCATGGAATCGTAGTTTGGACAAATGAGAAAAGCACAATTGCACCACTAGGTGGATTAAAACAGGGTTTTATTTTGGGTATGCGTCGAGTTGAGACGAAAACGTAATATGATTAATAACGAGAATAACACTTTCCGAATGTAGCGAGAAATTTATGAAAAATAACGATTTCCATTCGACTCTAGCAGATCCTGATCGATTTTGATGAGCATTTGATTTTTGTTGTATGACCAATTATATGTATAGGTCAAATGTCCAAAAACAGTAATTTAAGGTCAAGATAGCATCATTTTGAAACCGCCAATTTTGGAGGTTTAGTTTCTTCGATGAGTTTTACAAACGATAAACAGCGCATCATTTGATAAAATAATTTTGACGGTATATCATCCAAGAAGTATTTATGGTGAATTTTCTCAGGTTAATATTCATGACTACAATAAAGTCTCAACAAATTCGCTAAAGATACGAACTCTGTTACTATTTTCTGAACAATAATTCTGCATAGTTTAAAAACTTAAAAAATTACGGTTTCGGAATTATGCCGTTTGGACAGTAAGATCGATTTTCACCAAACCCCCACCAAACCGAATTTCTGGCTACGCCGCTGACTTCAAGTAAGTAAAAACAAAGTCCTTCTACACTCGTTCACAAGAAACTTCTTCGAATGCTGAATATCTATTATAATACATTAACACCCCGATTTTATCAGCCAAATATGAACATATGTTTGATGGGTTCTAGCAGACGAACAAGACTGAATTCGAGTAAATCCTTTCTTGAGCATGTTTTCCTTATCATGAAGATGAAAATATGCAAAAATAAAAAGTTCACAATAATCAGAAATAGTTATCAGACTATATCAAGGGACAAGAAAAATATTTCAACAGCTTCAGTTCATTATAAAGAAAAAAAATTGCCCGATTTTGTCAATGTCCCCATTTTGTCAGCCTAAAATACACCATGAGACTGATAAAAATGGGTCTTTCTTGTATGTATTATTCACTGTGTTTCACATTAATACATTTCATTTTTGGGGATTTTTTTATTGCATCGAACTACAACAATTTTTAGGTAGTTTTCAAGGGGTTATTTTATAGACTTCTTCCAAAATTTGGCGAACCTATTCCAATTCGTGTACCAATTAATTGGTATACTTAAGGGTTTATATGTTGCAAATAGAGAAAATACTGAAATTTTCAGCTTTTTACATTTTGATAAAAGAAATGTATAGAATTCGTCTTATATTCCAATCGACTCAGCTCGACGATTTGGGACAATGTCTGTGTGTGTGCGCGTTTTTTTTAGAGAGCAGTAAAAAATTTTTCAGGAAAACTCTGAGTGAGGGAAAATATACAAAAACCCCAATGTCTCAGGGAACGGATTTGGGCTGCCATCATCTGACTCGCTAAAAACCACTGCTCTTGTCCAGAACCTGATTCCTCCCCGGCACTACCTTACGGCATTTCTTCGGGGAGGGGTTTTTATGTGCATAGCACACACTCTAATTCAACTACCTACTAGTTAGTTTCTTCCGCAGGGTTACAGCCCCACTCCTCTACACACCACCAATTCTTTACCATCCACACAGACTGGCAAGTTCTGCATGGTAGTCGGAAAGCTGGCTGTGAGTCGCGGCTTAGTACTCCTCCCCTACGAGTACAGTCTGGGCGGCAAACTTCAGACTGTCTAATTCACCGAGCCTTTCGGCTCCCTTGTGCCAGTTAGCACCGCAACTCCCTTCTCGCACCATTCAGCGCTGTTTACTCATTGAGCACCAGACTTGTTCGCGAACTACTCGGTCTAGTCCCCGACGATGGACCTAGCCTACTCCGACGGAGAATTCCCCAGCGAGAGAAGTTCTCCCGAAACCGAGCCAACCAACCAGATGTCGAGGTCAGTTCGGCGATTCCGGTGGAGCAGGGCGTCCGGTTCGCTGATGCCCCGACGACCTGCGACTGGTGGTATTTCGTCGCGGTCTACTCAGTCTAGTCCCCGGCGGTGGATCTAGCTTACGCCGACGGAGAGTTCCCCGGCGAAAGAGGCTCTCCCAATACCGATTCTTCTTTTGTTTTAGCACCACAATTTCTTGAGCCCTTTGGCTTCCTCTCGTTCCGTTTCGCTCTACTTTCCCGATGAGCCATTCAGCTCCCGCCCTCACTTGTTCGCGAACTACTCCCCAACAATGGATTTAGCCTATTCTCCTGCAACCGAGCGGTAGATTTCTCCTGATTCCGATGTTCGTTTTTGTGAGCCATTTAGCTCTCCACGTCGTCCCGATCCACTCGATCTAGTCCCCGGCGGTGGATCTAGCCTACTCAACGGGCCATACAGTAGGTGCTGAGGTCTATCCGGCGATTCTGGTTGGAGCGTAGCTTCCGGTTCACCAGCGCCCCAACGACCCACTGCTAGCTCTGCGACGCGGTCTACTCGGTCTAATCCCCGGCGGTGAATCTAGCCTACTCACGAGCTACCCGGTAGGATGTCGAGGTCGGTTCAGCGATTCCGGTGAAGCTTGACGCCCGGTTCCCAGGCGCCCCGACGACCCAACTCGGTGCTACGTCACGTACTACTCAACTGGTCCCCGGCGGTGGACCTAGTCTACACAGTTGGAGAGTTCCCCGGCAGCGGAATTTCTCTCGAAACCCGATTTGGCTTCTTACTGGTCTCTTCGCCACTTCCTCTGCAGCTCGGAGAGTATGCTCGAGACCACTCTGTTGACAGCGTCCCAGGTATGTTCGTCACGGCACATCTCTTCGACGATATTGTCCACTGTCATACCAGGTATACCCCTACGAACTTCTTCGAATCTAGGGCATTCGAAGACTACGTGTTCCGGTGTCTCCTGCACAGTCGCACACTCCGGGCAAAGGGGTGACGAAGCATGTCCAAACCGATGCAAGTACTTCCGGAAGCATCCGTGCCCGGACAAAAACTGCGTCAAATGGAATTTCACATCTCCATGCTCCACCTTCCTTTCTCCGCGTTGTCTCACTCCTGTTGCCATTTAGCCAACGAGTCCGCTCGAACCAGTTTCCTAGCGTTACGTGCATTTCTCCGCTGATAGCATTCCACGTCCTCCGCCAGGGTAATGCAGATGGGGATCATCCCGGCGATAACGCATACTGCCTCCGACGATATTGTTCTGTAGGCACTCGCGACTCGTACGGCCATCAGTCGGAATGTCCTGTTTAGCTTTTCACGGTTCCGCTTGGTTTTCAGCGCAGCACTCCAGGCAGGAACCCCATATCGGAGTATCGATGACGAAACAGTAGATAGCAGACGTGTCGCGCTGCTTCTCGGACCGCCGACGTTTGGCATGATTCTCGATATTGCGTTCGTTGCCTTCGCCGACTTTTCACAGGCGTAATCAACGTGGTTGTTGAAGCTCAACCGGTCGTCGATTATAACTCCCAATTGCTTCAATGCACATTTCGATGCAATCACGTGCCCTCCGATGTCGATCTGCATCCGTTGAACCGATCTGCAGTTGCTGACCAACAACACCTCCGTCTTGTTGTGAGCTATTTGCAGCTTGACCCCGTTCATCCAGCTCTCGATCGCGTCTATTGTCTCCATCACCGACACCTCCACTTCTTCGAGTGTCTCCCCGAGCAAACGGAAAGCCCATAATACCCCCATGCTCAAGGGGTTTGACATGGGTGTTTGAAATGGGTTCAACCCATGAAAACACCATTAACATGGTCCAGTAGATCCCATATAAATTACCATATGTTGGTGTATTTATAGGTTATTGAGACCATCTTAAGGTGTTTTGATGGTTGTAAATTTTGGCACGGACCATGTTCAAGGTCTTTTCAAGGGGCTGTGTGGTGTTTGAACCCATGCGTATTTGCTCGGGTCACCCATCACCGTTAGTGACACGTCGTCCGCGAAACCTACGATTTTCACTTTCTTAGGCAGCTGCAGCGTTAAGACCCCATCGTACATCTCGTTCCAAAGCGTTGGACCGAGAAAGGAGCCCTGAGGAACGCCCGCTGTGACACGCTATGACTTCTGTCCTTCGCTCGTCTCGTACAGCAGCACTCTGCTCTGAAAGTAGCTCTTCAGGATCTGGCATAGATAGTCGGGAACCCTCATTCTATGCAGCGCTGCAGCAATGGCTTCCCAGTTGGCACTGTTGAACGCGTTCTTCACATCTATCGTGACCACAGCGCAGTATCGATCTCCTCTTCGCTTCTGTTTAGATGACTTCTCAGCACTCTCGAGCACTATCCGAATTGCATCCACTGTCGATGCTCCTTTGCGGAAACCGAACTGCATCTTGGACAGTCCGCGCTCACCTTCCGTGAATTTCGTCAACCTGTTAAGAATGATCCTTTCCAGGAGTTTTCCGAGTGTATCCAGCAGGCATATGGGCCTGTACGAGGTCGGGTCGCCAGGTGGCTTCCCTGGCTTCAGCAGCAACACCAGCTTCTGGACCTTCCACATTTCGGGGAAGTTGCCTTCATTTAGGCACTTCTGCATCACTATCCTGAACATGTCAGGATATGCCAGGATCGCAGCTTTCAGTACCACGTTTGGTATTCCATCCGGACCAGGGGCTTTCTTTGATTTTAGGCGCTTCGATGCTTCTGTTAGCTCGTCGTTAGTCACTTGCCGATCCGTGCTTGTTCCTTCTTCTTCGCCGTACGGTGTCGGTGGCCATATAGTTGGATCGTGCTTCGGGAAAAGACCCTCGACGATTATCTTCAGCTTGCTCGGACAAATTTCGGCTGGCGTCGTCGGACCCTTCATTTTCGCCATCACGACTCGGTATGCGTCACCCCAGGGATTGGCGCCTACTTCTCGGCATAGCTCCTTGTGGCACTCTGACTTGCTAAGTCTGATCTCCCGTTTTAAAGCGGCCCTAGCTTCCCAAAACGCTGCCTTACGCTCTTCTCTATCTGGTTCCGACCTTGCTCTTTGAGCCCGCCTTCTGGCTCTGAGACAAGCAGCGCGTAACGTACTAAGCGTCTCGTTCCACCAGTAAGCTGGACGTCGTTTGTTGCGTGGTTCAAGTTTTCGCGGCATTGTGGCGTCACAAGCCGCCACAATCCTTCTTGTTAGGTCAGCCGCATCCACGTTCGCTGTTCGGCCGAAATGCCTCAACAAAGAGGATTTTGTTGAAGGCTTTCGTCCTTCCACTTTCGTTCGCCGGTCACCCTTCTCTGTACTGCCACGGGGTTCCGTTGACCGATACGGTAGCGAATCTCCTGGTGGTCACAATTCGTATACGTTTCTCATACTCTCCAATTCATGTTCGCCGTCAATGGGGGACTGCAGAATGTGACGTCGATGATAGACTCCCTCCCGTCTCTCCGAAATGTGCTAACAGAGCCTTCATTGCACAATCGTACGTCTAACTTCGCTAGAACTTCCTACAGTATACACCCTCTTGTGTTGATTACTCTACTGCCCCATTCCACAGCCCAGGCGTTGAATACACCACCAATGACTACCGGCTTCCGATCGATCAACTGCTCGGTTAACTGCTCCAGCATTAGGCTGAACTGCTCTACTGTCCACCTTGAGGGAGCGTAGCAGCTACATACGAAGATGCCGTTGATTTTGGCTATCACGAAACCCTCGTATGAACATTCTACCACTTCTTGGATGGGGAATCTTCCTACTTGTATCACAGCGGTTCCCGATCTATCCGCCACCCAGTTACCGTTATTAGGGGGGACTTGATAAGGCTCTGCGATCAAAGCGACATCGCACATAGTTTCTGTCGTAGACTGCCACAACAGTTGCTGTGCGGTATCACAGTGATTCAGGTTTATCTGGGTCACCTCCATCACCGTTGGCCTGCAGTCGCCTTCTTGTAGGCTGGGCATTTAAAGCCACCCGTCTGATGGTCGATTCCTTCTGCTGGGGTGCAAAGCAAGCACTTCGGCCTCTGCGTGCAGTCTCTCGCAAGATGGCCCGTCTCTCCGCATTTCCAGCACATCCCGGATCTGTCCGGGCCTTTGCAAGCCCCTGCTAAATGTCCAAAGCCTAAACATTTGAAGCATTTCTCCGCTTGTTTATTTACTCGTGGGGCGGCTCTCAGTAGGCATCTCGACCATCCAACTGTAATTTTACCTACCTCCAGCGCCTTGTCTGCAGCGGTTACCGGTAAACGAATCATCGCTGTCTGCGTTCCTCCGAATCCCTTCCTTAACCGGACCGTCATGTGCACCTCGCCATAGTTTGCACTGCTGCTTCATAGCACCTCTCAGCTCGTCTTCCGTCGTTATTTCGTCGAGATCCTTGTACACAATTACCATCTCCGGGCTTAAGGCTTTAACTACTGCCTTTCCACCCATTGATTTAGTTATAGCAAGGCAGAGCTACTACTCGTAATATTCTTCTTAAGCTCGAGAAGCATCTCATTTTTTTGGGTACGCCTGACTCTTAACACGTTTTCCCCCAAACCTTTCAGCTCCGGGTCCTCTCTGACCTTTTTGAGCAGTGCTGCGTACGTAATCTCGTCATTTGCTTTGACGAGCACGGCTTGTCCCTTAGGCGCCTTCTGACGAGCCGAGGGTTCTGATTTCCTCTTCTGCTCCCCTTTTCGCTCCTTATTTTTTGCTGTTTCCCGCGTTTCTCCTTCCGACCTACAACGGTACTCCAGCTTTCACCCTGTAAGGTGGCGTCCTTTCCTTCGGCAGCAACAGCGTCCTCGAGCGTCTGCCTCTTTGACCCGCCTGGTCTTTCGTCTCCTGGCGAGAATCTTGCCCTCTTTGGAGTTATGGGAACTGGCGTGTTCTTCACTCCAATCTGCCTCTCCTTACCCTGTTTCGGAGGGGCTAGGAGGATAGTGGCCTTAGCCGACGCCGATGCTCGCTCAGTTGAATCTGCCCTCTGCGTTGCCGTATCGTACTCTTTCACGGCAGACAGTAGCGCCTTCCGGATTTTGATGACCATCTCCTTAATGTCTTTGTGGACATTGTTTCTCGTGTCCACGAACTTCTGGAGCTCCTCCACCAAGTGCCTCGCTACCACTACCTTTGGCGTTTGTGGGGTGTAGCTCATTCCGCTCTGCTCCGGCTGTTTTTGTTGCTGCTGTATCTGTTGCTTCGGCTTTCCCTCCTCCTGCTCTTGCTGGATGACTTCAGCTACTATTGGTGGTGGTGACCTCACCAACCCACCTCTGGCAAACGGATTCACCGTACCTGCTCCATTTATATCGGTTGCTTGTTTTTTCTCCATTTTATTGGGTCCCAACTCCGGGCCGCTATCTCCACTCGATGCACATAGTCGCCTCTCGCGATCCCATGATTATCTATGCTGCCAAAAAGTAGCAGTGAGGTCATGCAAGGGTTGACACTATCCTTCATGGGGAGTAGTATTCAGAGCCGGATCGGCGTAAATCGGGAATGCATCAACCGAACCTAGTACCACCAACCAATTGATGGCGAGTTTCAAACGTACCCGGAGACCTGCCAGGGTTTTGTTGGGACGGAGGCAGCCATGCTGTTAGCCCACTTGCCATTTCAAGTCAGTGTCATCCTTCCTTACTCAGGGAGTAGAACAGCACGCCTGTCAGCCAACAGTCGCCATCGTATTCGTCATCCGTGTCCTGTCCGTTGACGTTCGCCATGGCCAGTATACCATAATCAGGATGTTACTGGCGTCGATGTACCGGTTGGGCTAGAGTGCTTTTATTGCCTAGATCTTAGATTATTGGAATCCTAGGATCGTAGCAGAAGCGGCACAGACTCGCTTCGTCGGAGCTGCTTTCTGAGTGATGGCTTTCTTTAGAGGTTTAGAAGAGCCCAATCTTAGCCCCACCATATCCTAGCAAAGCTCCCCAACTCGCAGTAGGGCCGTGGGGGGGGGGGTTCGTTAGGCCCCCAGACTCCTGTCTTTCCTGTCCCTGCTGCCCCCTGTGTGTGTATGTATGTAACGGACAAACTCTCATTCGTGTTTCTCAGCAATAGCTGAACCGATCTTATCCAAACCAAGTTTAAATGAAAGACCTATCAAGCAGTAAGAACGCTATTAATTTGTTTTTAATTCTGATGTTTAGTTTCCAAGATATGAATGTTTGAATGTGTAAAAATGGCGTTTTTTGCAGTTTATTTTAAATTATCTGCATATATTGACAGCATAGATTAACACTTTATATATTATACGAATACCTTTCGAACAAGCTATAGATTATTGAAATCGGACTATTGTCAAAAGAGATATTTAACATTAAATGCGGACGAAAGATTTTTATCATTTCCCATTGCCAGAAATATGACCAAAAACATGAAATCTATTATTAACGCCAAAAAGGCTTATTTTAGGTCAATAGTATCTTCGGGGAATTTAATGGAGGCAATATGCCCTTTCTTTTAGTATTGTGCTTTTGCTGATTAATCCCCCTATGAGTGAGATATTTTCACAAACTTTCTTGGAAGTGATTACATCGAAATGATGCCTTCAGCAAATTTATAGCTCTTACTTTTGCGAATAGCTCTACTGAAGACTTCGAAGATCTATTTTGAATACTTTAAAAGTTATGGCTTGTTGTTTGTTGATTACTCTTTGTCGCCTATTTATTGTTCAATATAGTAATAATCCATTGAAATAAGCCAAACATTATTTCGATAAAACGAATTTTGTATTTCATTTTTCTATCTAGAGCCGCTAGAAATAATCACCGAACACTTCCAAGTTGTCTGGAAGGAACTTGATAACTTATCAGTGTAAACATGTTCATTTGTGCGAACCTTCTGACTGCTATTTTTCTAACTTATAACCATCGGATCGATCTGAAACATATCGGAAAATGAAAAGCGAAATAAATAACTCTAAGCAACGGCGTAGCCAAGAGAAGGTTTTGGGGTTTAACACCATACAATCCCCCCCCCCACACCTAAAGAAATATTGGATTGAAGTTGAAAATTTTTTGATGCTGACTGATTTAATTCAATATTACAATAACAATTATCTGATCCATACATTGATAACCTGTTGTTGTAAACATCATGAGGACTTTTGATAAATTGTCGGAATGGGGTCCTGATATGTAACTGATCTATGGTCTTGATTTCACAGTTGTCTAATAGCATCAATATTAAATTCCTGCCTGAAAACATTCCAATAGAAAATTCCAGAGTTCTGTAATCAATCATAATCCTCAGATTTCTTTTCAAATTGAGCTTGCTTTTGTAGAAATGTACTGTAATAAGAGTCTTTATTTAATAGGAAGCGAAGTTAAAATTGATTTAATGTCTATGAAACATAGAACTGCTCACCAAAAATATGCATAACTTTCAACATTTGCTAAAAATATTTTTGCCTTTATCATTCACTCTAAAATTCGTCAATCTAATCCCGACCCGGAGGGCCAGGTGTCATATGCCAATCGACGCAGTTCGTCGAGATCGGAAAATGTCTGTGTGTGTATGTATGTGTGTATGTGGAAAAAAATGTGACCTCTGTTTCTCAGAGATGGCTGGACCGATTGGCACAAAGTTAGTCTCAAATGAAAGGTACAACCTTTCCAACGGCTGCTATTGAATATTTTGTATTTTTGATGCCAAATGACTTTAAAATGCATGAAACATTGAGATTTGATGTAAACTCGAAAAAAATAATGTTTGACAACAATAGACTTTTTTGGACTTTGGTACATTTTTGCCTTTCTCACATAGAAAGGTTATACAATCACTCTAAAAATCGTCAATCATACCGGCCCGGAGGGAGTATGCAGTGAAGGGTTGCTACCTTAAAATTAAAACTAGTTTAAAATTTCTTAACAAGTTGAAAATTTTCGGCAGGACCCGGACCTCCCGGATCTTACTCCATGATCCGCCTCTGGTTTCAAGCGATGTTAGTATCTCAAGATCGTGGCTGTCGATCCATTGTCTGTACAGGTCGGACTCGATTATCCGGGGATTTGAAAAAAATCTCACCCCGGATAATCGAATCACCCGGATAATCGAATCAAACTTTTTTTTTGCGTTATTTCATGAATTTAAGCTTCATTCGTGGAGAAATTGGAAATAAAATGACCAGGGCAAATTTTCCTATTATGGTAAATGTACCTATTTTGGCCCTAGTCGATTTTTCAGACTTTCAGGGTGTGATTTGCATTTTCAGTTGGTTTTCATTTATTATTCATATTGGTAACGAGTTAACGATATGTATCAGTTGTTTATAGCTATTTGTACAAGAATTCTAAGATAAACTTTTTAATAAGGTGTGTCTTTTGCAATACAAGTCAAACTCGATTACCCAGGGCTTAGATTTTCCGTGGTAACTGATTCGATTACTCGAATACCAGAAAAAATAAAGTTAGTAAGTAAACTGGGGGTCGTCTGTTTCTCGGCTCCAGTTTAATTTACGTGGAGTGCCACATAGCACAGCTAACATGTCTAGTAATTCTAATTAGAAGAGTGCGTGTTGCGCACCCACAAAGAGATCCTTGTCCTTGTCCTTGTAGCATCATTTAGTTGACCAATACTGGATTGTCAGGTAATAACTACGCGTGTAGTCTTCGCAAACTGTCCCACTCATACTTGTCACTAGCGAAGGACTACCAGGTTCCCGGGCGCCTCAGCGAGAAGTACTCCTGCGCCCTCTTTACATAGCCTATCATCCATCTTTGCTTGAGCTACCCTAGAATTGAAATCACCTCCAGTGACGGCCGGGTCTCTTTTCAGAATCTCGTTAACCGTTTCTTGACCAACTTTTTTCTACCGCCAATAGGGTCCCAAAACTATTTTTCATTAAAACTGTTGGCGTCAAGAAACACGAAAAACCTGGTTTAAGAAAGATGGGTGCTTCTTTTGCAGCTGCTAAATATTTACCTTCCGATCTAGTGCAATTGCATAGAAAAGGTAATTGAGGGCAATCTAAATTAAAAAGTTTCAGCAGTTTTCAATAATATTCCCAGGCTAAGAAAATATTCCAAAATTTCATTTCGCCATTAACAGAAACTATCCCTGGCAGCACTGCTTCAGCGGAACCCAATCAGATTAATTGTAATAATTTCTGTTCTAATGCTAATATTTATAACTTTTAGTGCTCAAATGAAAGATCTTAGTCACAGTTATTAGCCTTACTTGACGTTGTGTAAACCAAAAGTTATAGTCATATAGAAACATGGTTGTTCATCAACCAGAAGGGCACGAACGGGTTAAAGATTCTATTGGAATTCTGAGCAGAAATCACTTATTGAAGGGGATAATGGGAGAAGAGCAATATTATTTGTGTCAAAGTCGACTGGAACTCAAAGCAGGATATTCATCAGGACATTACACCGGATTCCAATGATAATAGGACCATGATTCTGTCAGTATCTGGAATAAAGCATAATCTTCAGCGGAATTCTATCTTGAGAAAGATTCCACTAGACATTTATCACTCTCTTCGGATATTATATCGTTTAAGAACATTTAGAACTTGATGCTTCGCAATGTTTTTGATAACACATACTACATGGGATAGTGGCAGGACTCAGAGAATCGCTCAAATCAGCATAGGACAACATCAGTGCTAGAAATCTCAAACCAAATCAATGGGAAAGCGAAAAAATGGCCCATAAAATAGACATACCAACGAATTATTGTTAATGCTCTGTTAATAAAATATCTATATTGTGGTGGAAAAACTGAATTTTCCTAAAGGGGTTATATATTGTACTGAGCCAAAAAAATCGAAATTTGTTTTTTGAATCGTTTCGCAGTTTATACTTTACTCAAATTTCCATCGCGACTGAGAACTGAGAAAATTTTAATGAAATCGCAGCTCCTGATATCACGCTATCTCTGAAGTGCATGCGTGCATAGTTCCAAATTTTACTTCAACATCGACTTTTTCTAAAGGTGACTTCCCAGTAGTATCCTTGATTTGAATTATTATCGCTAATCCTAATGCCAAAGAACAAATAAAAACATCAAGAAAACGAACCGTTCGGAAAAATCATCATCATTACTGCAATTTTCATTTTCACGAAACTTTTCGATAACCTTCCGTCACTTGCGTTAATGCACTGGGTGCATAGTGCTCTGAAAATCTAGCGAAATCGTCTTAGGGCACCAGCGGGTCTAATTAAGAGCCATCTGCGCGGCGAGTTAAATCTGTAAAGAATACTAAAAATTAATTTCTATTCCATAATTTTCAGTTCAGCATTTCGAGAGATCGTGCTCACCGCAAGCCATGAAAAATAGACTACGTTGTGAAGCGATGGTCACTATTTATTAAAAAATCACGGTTAAATAAAAAATAAAACTATTAAAAATTTTCAAATAGTTTATAATTTTCACAAACTTATTAGGAAAAATTGTTTAATAAGCTTTCGTAATATTATGTAGGAAAAAAGCTGAAAATTTCAGTATTTTCTCTATCTGCAACATATAAACCATTAAGTACACCAATTAATTGGAATAGGTTCGCCAAATTTAGGAAGAAGTCTATAAAACAACCCCTTGAAAACTACCTAAAAATTGTTGTAGTTCGATGCAATAAAAAAATCTCCAAAAAAGAAATGTACCTATTAATGTGAAACACAGCGAAGAATACATACAATAAAGACCCATTTTTATCAGTCTCATGGTGTATTTTAGGCTGACAAAATCGGGACATTGACTAAATCGGGCAATTTTTTTTTCTTTATAATAAACTGAAGCTGTTAAAATATTCTTCTCGCCCCTTGAAATAGTCTGATAACTATTTCTGATTATGATGAGCTTTTTATTTTCGCATATTTCGCATATCATCATGATAAGGAAAACATGCTCAAGAAAGGATTTACTCGAATTCAGTCTTGTTCGTCTGCTAGAGCCCATAAAACATATGTTCATATTTGGCTGATAAAATCGGGGTTTCAATGTGTTATAATAGATATTCAGCATTCGAAGAAGTTTCTTTTGAACGAGTGTAGAACGACTTTGTCTCTGCTTACTTGAAATCAGCGGCGTAGCCAGAAATTCGGTTTGGTGAAAATCGATCTTACTGTCCAAACGGCATAATTCCGAAACCGTAATTTTTGAAGTTTTAAAATTATGCAGAATTAATATTTCAGAAAATAGTAACAGAGTTCGTGTCTTTAGCGAATTTGTTGAGACTTTATTGTAGTCATGAATATTAACCTGAGAAAATTCACCATAAATACTTCTTGGACGATATACCGTCAACGTTGTTTAACGTTTGTATAACTCATCGAAGATACTAACCCTCCAAAATTGGCGGTTTCAAAATGATTCTATCTTGACCTTAAATTACTGTTTTTGAACATTTGACCTATACATATAATTGGCCATACAATAAAAATCAAATGCTCATCGAAATCGATCAGGAGCTGTTAGAATCGAATGAAAATCGTCATTTTTCATAAATTTCTCTCTACATTCGGAAAGTGTTATCCTCGTTATTAATCATATTACGTCTTCGTCTCAACTCGACGCATTCCCAAAATAAAAACCTGTTTTCATCCACCTAGTGGTGCAATTGTGCTTTTCTCATTTGTCCAGACTACGATTCCATGTTCAATACAATGGTGGAAATGAATATTACATGTTCAGTACGATTTGCACATACATACAACGGACCGACAGCCACGATCTTGAGATACTATGTGATACTGAAACATCACTTGAAACCAGCGGCGGATCATGGAGAAAGATCGGAGAGGTCCAGGTCTTGCCGAAAATTTTCAACTTGTTAAGAAATTTTAAACTAGTTTTAATTTTAAAGTAGCAACCCCTCACTGCATACTCCCTCCGGGCCGGTATGATTGACGATTTTTGGAGTGATTGCATAACCTTTCTATATGAGAAAGGTAAAAATGTACCAAAGTCTAAAGAAGTCAATTTTTGTCAAACATCTCAATGTTTCATGCATTTTAAAGTCATTTGGCATCAAAAATACAAATTTGATTTTGAAAATTTTTCATTTCAGTTTATATGGGAATTTGCTGTGTGATTGCACTCTTCAACTCGTAACTCCGGAACCGGAAGTCCAATCAATAAAAATTCAATAGCAGCCGATGGGAAGGTTGTACCTTTCATTTAAGACTAACTTTGTGCAAATTGATCCAGCCATCTCTGATTAACAGAGGTCACATTTTTTTTCACATACACACATACACACACAGACATTTTCCAATCTCGACGAACTCAGTCGATTGGCATATGACACTCGGCCCTCCGGGTCGGGATTAGATTGACGAATTTTAGAGTGAATGAGAAAGGCAAAAACATTTTTAGCAAATGTTGAAAGTTATGCATTTTTTTGGTGAGCAGTTCTATGTTTCATAGACATTAAATCAATTTTAACTTCACTTCCTATTAAATAAAGACCCTTATGACAGTACATCTCTACAAAAGCGAGATCAATTTGAAAATAAATCTGAGGATTATGATTGATTACAGAACTCTGGAATTTTCTATTGGAATGTTTTCAGGCAGGAATTTGATATTGATGCTATTAGACAACTGTGAAATCAAGACCAATAGATCAGTTACATATCAGGACCCCATTCCGACAATTTATCAAAAGTCCTCATGATGTTTACAACAACAGGTTATCAATCTACGGATCAGATAATTGTTATTGTAATATTGAATTAAATCAGTCTGCATCAATAAATTTTCAATATTTTTTTGGGTGTGTTGGGGTGGGGGGGGGGGTTGTATTGTCTTAAACCCCGAAACCTTCTCTTGGCTACGCCATTGCTTGGAGTTATTTATTTCGCTTTTCATTTTCCGATATGTTTCAGATCGATCCGATGGTCATAAGTTAGAAAAATTGCAGTGAGAAGGTTCGTACAAAAGAACATTTTTGCACTGATAAGTTATCAAGTTCCTTCCGGACAACTTGGAAGTGTTCGGTGATTATTTCTAGCGGTTGTAGATAGAAAAATGAAATACAAAATTCGATTTATCGAAATAATGTTTGGCTTATTTCAGTGAATTATAAAATAGGCGACAAAGAGTAATCCACAAACAACAAGCTATAACTTTTAAAGTATTCAAAATAGATATTTGAAGTCTTCAGTAAAGTTATTCACAAAAGTAAGAGCTACAAATTTGCTGAAGACATCATTTCGATATAATCACTTCCAACAAATTTTGTGAAAATATCTCACTCATAGGGGGATTAATCAGCAAAAGCATAATACCAAAAGAAAGGGCATATCGCCTCCATTAAATTCTCCGAAGATACTATTGACCTAAAATAAGCCGTTTTGGCGTTAAAAATAGATTACATGTTTTTGGTCATATTTCTGGCAATGGGAAATGATAAAAATCTTTCGTCAGTATTTAATGTTAAATATCTCTTTTGATAATAGTCCGATTTCAACAATCTATAGCTTGTTCGAAAGGTCTAAAAACATATAAATTGTAAATCTATATTGTCAAATTCGGCAGATAATTTAAAAAAAAACTGCAAAAAACGCCATTTTTACGCATTCAAACATTCATATCTTGGAAACTAAACATCAGAATCAAAAACAAATTAATAGCGTTCATACTGTTTTTTAGTTCTTTCATTTAAAATTGGTTTGGATAAGATCGGTTCAGCCATTGCTGAGAAACACGAATGAGAATTTGTCCGTTACATACACACACACACACACACACACAGACATTGTCCCAAATCGTCGAGCTGAGTCGATTGGTATATAAGACTCGTCCCTCCGGGCCTCGGAAAAAATCTTGAAAGTTTGAGCGAGTTCTATACATTTCTTTTATAAGAAATGTAATAAGAAATGTAAAAAGCATAAGCATAAGCATAAGAGATCGCCCGTAGTTGCTACTCCGTTATTGACCAGAACCAAATTAGGTTGCAAAATGTTCATTGGAACAACATGTTTGGGAATAACATGATGAGCCACATTGTACAATCTATTCTGATCCCTGCATCCTGATCAATACCGACGCCGGCCACGTCCGAATGCAGATCTTCTGGGAAAAGAAGGAATGTTAGTCCGATACATGTTGCTACTAGAGACCGAGGAATCCTCTGCATCTCCACATGTATCACGGGAATGGGAGAGTTGTTAGTAAGTGTGCCAATTGCGTTATCATGTAGTAATTGCTCTGGGTAGCCGGCTGCCGAGAATTTGGGAAATTTATCATTTGTTGTATTAATACGATTAGTAAAATAAGCAACTTGAACTCCGAAAAGCCGGCTATAAGGAGCACTGCTTATATTTCTTAATAATATTCAATCACGCGACGAATTTTTTCGTGGTTTCTATCGTGTCGGTGCTGATTTTACCCGGTGATCGTTTGAATAAAATGAGGAATGTTATACAGAAGGTTCATCAGACTCTTCCATAGGTGTCGCGAAGTTGGTGTTCTAGGATTCGCTTCATGCAAGCGATGCGACCTGTACATAGTTTATTAGGTAGTAGTTTAGTAAGTTTTCGAGAACACGATCGCTCGAAAAAGAAGATTTTGTTTAGTTTTTGGTTCTTTTTAAACTCTGGGTAGCCGGCTACCGAGAGTATCCTATGTTTTCTAAACAAAAGCAATTTCAACTCCACACAGCCGATCGTGGGAGTATTACCTAGAAAAGCTAATCTTATCTGCATAATAGGCCGGATCACTATTTATTGCGACATTATTTAGACTAATTTCGCTATACCTTCTCCACAATATATTTTTTGGGTTGCAAACTACCGAGTGATAACACATTATACACACAAAGAGTTATGATAGCTCGAGATGTTGTAAATCAACGAAAGTGTTTCCTATTTCTAATATCGGATTGTTTGCGAAATACACGTATACGAACGATTATATCGAACATTAAAGGGAAATACAGAGGATCGTTAACCTGATGCACGGGCTTGCCACCAATAACGGAACTTGAAGTTAAATTCATTAAAACAGACGCGGCGAATTTTCAGTGCGATCATCGATACTAGTCAAATCAAAGTCTTATTGGAGCTGATTTCCCAACAACTATTCATTTTTACGGTATTGTTTTCTCCGCAAGATCTGTTCGCACCCTCTCATTCTGCTACTATTGGCAGAAGGCTGATAGCACCCGGTCGTCGCCGGTCTAAGAACCAAATGCCATTAATAAACTTAGACTCGCGTGGAGGCATGAGATAGAATTGAAAGCTAACCAATGAACATGACAGCAAAACACTTATTCTTCGTGCTGACATAACTGAAGGTAATTGCTTACCGGTCCCCGATTCCTCTCGCGAATTGTCAATTCTCAAACCTAATCATGTATGAAGTCATCATTGTCAGTGCCATCAACGAACACCCAAAATTTACATGCGACAAAATATCTGCAATCCCGAATATTAAAGAATCAAAACCTCTACTCATTCGCAAAAAAATAAGAAAGTAAAAAAAAACAGTTGAATATCCAAGGCTGCTCCAAAGATGAATGACGCCTATGAAACACCCAATAAATATAGGTGACAAGGGACGCGGACGAAATTAGCTGAGCACCGACTGGCTGGTTTGCCACCTATTTTTCCGGCGAAGAATTTTGAGGCGACACCTGGTAGTCGCTAGTCGCTGGTGAAACGCCAATTATTTGAATATGCTAATTTTTTTATTGCCGTATCTTTTTTCACTTTTCGGATTGAATATTTTTCTCTGAAAAACCATTTTTCACTATTTTTAGAATATACACTGTGTTTCTAGATGTTTTCTGTGCACTTTTATTGTCCTTGCATCGGGAATCGACGGCCCGTAATGCGAGGAAAAGATATTTTTTCATTTGCCGGAATTCGATTTTCACAAACTGTCACCACTCGCGTCACTCAAAAATATACCGAAAATGCTTTTATAAGCCACTTCACCTTGTGTAATCGTTAAATTGCACCCTTATTGACACTTTCGATAACCGGGAGGCAGTAAACTGCGCCGAAAATAATGAAAATTAACCGACTCGAAGGGAGCTCTACAAGAGTCAACCGCTCGCGACGAAGATACACACTCGAATCCCTCTTTAGAAATATATTCCTTACAGTGAAAAAACAGCTTGGAAATGGCACAGAGCGCAGAAATTCCTCGATAATTGTCAATGTTTCTCTTATCACCTTTTTTGTGGACAGGAAAGATGAAAGCTGCTTTCCACAATTGAGGAAAAATCGCGGTTGTCAGTGACATTTTGAATAGTTGACAGAGTGGTTCCACCAAACCAGATATACACTTTTTCGAAAACACAGCAGGGACACCATCTGACCCAGGAGATGACGATGCTTTAAGCTGCTGCTGCTGATACAATATCCGAGTGCTCCACATGAATCTCACTCAAATGTAATAAGAAATGTAAAAAGGTTCAAAATCGGCAAAGTCCCAAAAAGTCGATTTTTATAAAAAAATATTTTCGAGATAACATAAAATCTCGACGTTTCATGCATTTTAAAGATGTTTGGCATCAAAAATACGAATTCGATTTCTGAAATTTCATGAGGTCCCCACTTTGAAAAAAAATTTGAGTTCCGGCTTATATGGGAATTTCATATGTGACCGGACGGTTTAGTCTATGTTTCCGGAACCATATAAGCGATCCGTACGAAATTTTATAGACATCTATGGGGATATTATAGCTATCATTTGGGACTAAGTTTGTGAAAATCGGCCCAACCATTTCCGGGAAACTGATGTGAGTTCGTAAATTTTGAAAGATGGCCGCTTTTCCCGGGCACTTCCGGAACCGTCTATGGTGGTCAATGTAGTCAACGAAAGTTTGGTTGGCCGTCGGTGACCTAGAACAGCAAATTTAAGTTGTTTGAGAGACATTTTAGCGAAATTTTTACCTTTTTTGCTTTCATCGGAGTATCGGTTTGAATCACAATTTGCTATGTGATCGCACGCCACAACCTGTAACTCCGGAACCGGAAGTCGGATCGGGATGAAATTAAATAGCCATTTACGGGGACGCAATACCTTTCATTTGAGGCCAAGTTTAGTCGAATCGGTCTAGCTATCTCCGAGAAACCGATGTGACTGTTATTCTGAATTTAGATACTTCCGCCGGGGCTTCCGGAACCGATGATGGTGGCCAATGTGGCCAAATAGACTTTGAATGGATGTTAGTGACCTAATACTACAAATCGAAGTAGTTGTGGTCATATTTTGGAAATTTTTTCACCTTTATACATTCATTGCAGAATTTATTAAAATCGACATTTTCTGCGTGTTCGTACTTATCACCCTGTAATTCCGGAACCGGAAATCGGATCCATTAGAAATTCAATAGCAACCTAT
Source organism: Topomyia yanbarensis (assembly GCF_030247195.1). NCBI lineage: Eukaryota > Metazoa > Arthropoda > Insecta > Diptera > Culicidae > Topomyia > Topomyia yanbarensis. Next base: position 90,051,785 of record NC_080670.1, on the reverse strand, counting down.
GGGAACGTTGCACCTTTCATTTGAGACTAAGTTTGTCAAAATCGGTTCAGCCATCTCTGAGAAAAATGAGTGACATTTTTGGTCACATACACACACACATACATACATACACACACATACACACACAGACATTTGCCGAACTCGACGAACTGAATCGAATGGTATATGTCACTCGGCCCTCCGGGCCTCCGTTAAAAAGTCGGTTTTCAGAGCAATTGCAATACCTTTCTATTGAGAAAGGCAAAACCGTAGAAATACGGATAAATATTGAATCGAAGCTCTGAAATAGATTCCATTGGGATGCTAAGAAAACTTCGATCAGAATCTTGAAAAGTATCCCAAACAGAATCCTGAGAAGCATGTCATCATAATCCCAAGAGATAGCCAGAAACCGACCGAGCAATGTAGGTATAATGACGTTGTATGTGGCCTACAGTAACCGATGTATTACGAGAAAAATGTACTTTTAGTGTAAAATTAAAAAGTTGCATATTTGGCAATATTGGCATTAAAAACTTTTCATTTCTTTTGAAATCCCTAAACAAATCTTAAAAAAAATATCTCGCTGATTGATTCTAGTGCAAACAGTACCAGAGATATAATCCGAAGAAAAACATTTTTTTAAACAATTTGTTGAAATTAACTGTTATGTGTCCAACAAAAAAAACGTCTATAACAGGCCAACGAGGGTACCAGGGTACCCAAAAATTAAAATGCTCATAACTATGGCTTCCTTTAACCGATTTTGACACTTGATGTTTTAGATTCAGGAACTCGTCCACTTTTGGATTCTGTAACATTGAACCCAATGAATGGATCCGGATTTTCCGGAGTAATGTTCCAGTACTAGGGTATGATTTGTAAATTTAAATAATGCCCTAGCAAAATGAGTATCAAAACTCTTCAAATTGTCTCGGAAGCCTGTTATTTATTGTTGCGGGATCTATGGTAGTTTGAAAAATGGAATTGGAATGGAATGGCCATTCACGGCCCTACGGGAGCCTGCTCCGGAATGTCTGTTTCGGGGTGAAATCACCAAATGGTTCCAATACCACGAGGTACAGCCTATTGATGCTATGCCAAGAATTTTGATACCCATATTGCTAGTATTCCATTGAAATTCACAAATAGTATCCAAGCACTGGAACATGCTTCCGGAAATCCGGATTCCCGGAAACCGGTTGGAATAACCCGATTTATTTTTACCAAGTTTAAAAGTGGATGAGTTCTTGAATCCAAAACACCCAAAAGCATCAAAATCGGTTGGAAATTACCTTAGTTATTGGCATTTCAGTTTTGGGGGTACCCGGGTATCCACGTCGGCCTGTGACATAGTAAAACATTCAGGAGACCCTCCTCACTCCCTTCTTACTATATCAAAAACATTATTATCCCAAAAGCTTGACTTAGTGAAGTTCTAAGATGTCACAAAGTTTCAATTTCCAGCTAAGGATAAAACATCGGAATTTCATTATTTGCAACCTAAAAAGGTATCCGGGTACCGCGTCGGACACATAACAGTTAAGAGTGTTCCCATGGACTGAGGGGCTGTTTAAACGACACAACAATTTAGGTTATTATATATTATCTCTAAATGAACAATTTCTTCAAAACTGGTTCCAATCCATGATGGTCGAGTTTTGTTTCATTAGGTCACTTTGCGCGGAATAACCCATATATAAGCTATTTTTGAGGTAGGTTAAAATTTGAGAGGAGGTTAACCCTAGACCCCCCAATTGCCCGAAAAAAACGTTCTATTGACGGCAATGATGGAATTAGCACTATAATTAGACATTATAGTTGAAATTTGATTTTTTTCAAAACACCCGGATAATCGAATCATTTTCCCCGGATAATCGAATCACGGATAATCGAATCCCCGGATAATCGAGTCCGACCTGTATGTGCAAATCGTACTGAACATGTAAATATTCATTTCCACCATTATATTGAACATAACCAGCCATGGAATTGTAGTTTGGACAAATGAGAAAAGCACAATTGCACCACTAGGTGGATTAAAACAGGATTTGATTTTGGGAATGCGTCGAGTTGAGACGAAAACGTAATATGATTAATAACGAGGATAACACTTTCCGAATGTAGAGAGAAATTTATGAAAAATGACGATTTCCATTCGACTCTAGCAGGTCCTGATCGATTTTGATGAGCATTTGATTTTTGTTGTATGACCAATTATATGTATAGGTCAAATGTCCAAAAACAGTAATTTAAGGTCAAGATAGCATCATTTTGAAACCGCCAATTTCGGAGGTTTAGTTTCTTCGATGAGTTTTACAAACGTTAAACAGCGCATCATTTGATAAAATAATTTTGACGGTATATTGTCCAAGAAGTATTTATGGTGAATTTTCTCAGGTTAATATTCATGACTACAATAAAGTCTCAACAAATTCGCTAAAGATACGAACTCTGTTACTATTTTCTGAAAAAATAATTCTGCATAATTTAAAACTTCAAAAATTACGGTTTCGGAATTATGCCGTTTGGACAGTATGATCAATTTTCACCAAACCCCCACCAAACCGAATTTCTGGCTACGCCGCTGACTTCAAGTAAGTAGAAACAAAGTCGTTCTACACTTGTTCACAAAAAACTTCTTTGAATGCTGAATATCTATTATAATACATTGAAACCCCGATTTTATCAGCCAACTATCATCATAATCAGAAATAGTTATCAGACTACACCAAGGGACGGGAAGAATATTTTAACAGCTTCAGTTTATTATAAAGAGCCCGATTTAGTCAATGTCCCCATTTTGTCAGCCTAAAATACACCATGAGTCTGATGAAAATGGGTATTGTATGTATTATTCACTGTGTTTCACAGTAATAGGTACATTTCATTTTTGGGGATTTTTATTGTATCGAACTACAACAATTTTGAGATAGTTTTCAAGGGGTTATTTTATAGACTTCTTCCAAAATTTGGCGAACCTATTCCAATTCGTATACCAATTAATTGGTATACTTAAGGGTTTATATGTTGCAGATAGAGAAAATACTGAAATTTTCAGCTTATTTCCTACACAATATTACGAAAGCTTACTAAACTGACCATCGCTTCACAACGTAGTCTATTTTGCATGGCTTGCGGTGAACACGATCTCTCGAATTGCTGAACTGAAAATTATGGAACAGAAATTAATTTTTAGTATTCTTTACAGAGTTAACTCGCTGCCCAGATAGCTCTGAATTAGACCCGCTGGTGCCCTAAGACGATTTCGCTAGATTTTCAGAGCACTGTGCACCCAGTACATTAACGCAAGTGACAAAAGGTTATCAAAAAGTTTCGTGAAAATGAAATGAAATTCCAGTAATGATGATGATTTTCCCAAAGGGTTCGTTTTCGAAAGGTTTTTATTTGTTCTTTGGCATTAGGATTAGCGATAATAATTCAAATCAAAGATACTACTGGGAAGTCACCTTTAGAAAAAGTCCATGTCGAAGTAAAATTTGGAACGATGCACGCATGCACTTCAGAGATAGCGTGATATGGAGCGTGGAGCTGCGATTTCATTTCAACGCTTTTTTGTGAAAAGGGCGATACTTACAAATGTAAACATAAGGCTTTTTCATAGATGCGAATGAGGGTTTAGAAACGCAACAAATTAACCTCAAAATTTGTATTCTACGATATTGCTTTCTTAAACTACAGCAAAAAAATACAACGGGCGAAACTGTATTATTGTTTGTTTATTTAAAGTTTCGCCCTCCACGCTCCATGCAAACAAACAGGGCGATACTTTTTTTTGCTAGCCGTTTAGAGGCGAAACTGTTTTTTTTCGTATTTTTTATGATTATCAAGCTGATACCAGCTGTAAATAGTAACGATGATCGCTATTGAGAAAACCCGGACGAAATCGGTGCGTAAAACGGTAGTTATTGTAAAAAAACTTCAATCCTGATAGGTGGGACCGGAAAAGTAAACAATCGCCAAAGGGGCGATACTATCATTTTGTCAATTTCAATTAGCAACAACAAATTTTAATTTAATAATTTAAAATTCTTTATGAAGTTTTTGGTTTCGATCACTGAATCATGCAATCTAGGAAGTAAAAAACACAATAGTTATTAAATAGGAAATAAAACCAAGTCTGGAAATATTCACTGTTGATTTTCTTTGAATGGTATCACTGCTAGTATCGCCCTTTTCAAGAAAAAGCGTTGATTTCTTAGTTCTCAGTCGCATTGGAAATTTGAGTAAAGGATAAACTTCAAATCGATTCAAAAAAAAAAATTCGAATTTTTTGGCTCAGTACAATATATAACCCCGTTAGGAAAATTCAGTTTTCCCACCACAATTTAGATATTTTATTAACAGAGCATTAGCAATAATTCGTTTGTATGTCTATTGTTATGTGTGTGTGTGTGTGTGTGTGTGTGTGTGTGTGTGTGTGTGTTACCAGCTTCTGCGATCACTGATAAGCGCATTCCGCAGCGCTTCTGCGGAATGAGGGAGGATTTAGTTGAGGTACATTCGGCTATACTCCCCGAAGAAAATAGTTTGGTGTAAACATCTCAGCATCATTCGCCAGCGATACATACGTTAGTGGTCGCGAATTATTCATATCCTCTGCTTCGTTGATGTAAGAAGTATTTCATCGGTCAGTTTCCTTCCATCATCCATCACCTACAACGCTTCATTGACCGATCGAACCAGTTTCTCCCAAATGCGCTCCATGTGTGGAGCGGCTGGAGGATTAAAACTCCACTTTGCACGAGTGCTGGTAAATTCGCAAGCCCAACGGTTCATATACCGGTTTGATTCAGCGCAGCCTATGTGGATTTATGTGATGGATGTGGCAACGTTTGGTTCGACCTGTTCACCCTGTTCTGCGCAGTTCGTGAAAAACCGGAAAGCCGAAAATTTGAAACGCAATATCCAAACGCAGCAGCAGCATTCAACGAAAAACACTACGTTGATGACTACTTCGACAGTGCTTCACAGTGTTAGGAAGGGACGATGCTCTCATTCAACAGACATCACTAGTCACGTACCCAGGGCAAATTCCTACGTGCCAGTTCTGCACGAAGAATCTGCACCTCGGAAAACCTTGCGTAGAAACTGTTAAGGAAAACTTAACCAATCCAACTGAAATCAGCCCAGAACCATCTTACGCTAAACCACTAACGGCTGCAAAACCAACATCTCCGGATCAAGCACCAACCACCAGCAACAACAACAACAAAACGAATGCCGAAAAATACGAACACACAATAACGACCGATAAGAGTAAGACACAAACTGGAACATCTGACCGCGACCAGCAGGAAAGTAGTACGGATGAGGACATGGACATGAACGACAACGCGAAAGAAGACAAACGGATCGAACCTCAAATTGCAGTGTACAACACTGGCAATATTTCGCCCCCTAGAAAAAGGATCTCAACACGCAGCAGAAAGATGCGTCTGAACGAGACAAACAAATTAACTTAATTGTTTTTTTATTTATTGTAAAAAAACGAACAATCGGCCTCGTCGAGCTACCGCATTTAGGCCTAAATAAATTTAATAATTAAAAAAAAAAATTTTTTTAGTGTTGTAATTTCGTGTTCAGATAGTTCGTGGACGGAAATGTCATTTGAAAATTCAGGTATAAATGAATAGTCGCGGTTGCGGTCTGTTTCGGAATATGAAGCATAGACTTCTTGAAATAATTTTCCAAACAAATTGCAAATTTCAGTATTGTTATTTCCTACATGCCCGTCAAAATGCATTTGGGATGGAAAGTTGCTACTTTTCAATTTCGTTTTCACGTAATTGAAGAAATTCTTTGGACAGATCTTGATATCATTCTCGATTTTACGATTATATTCTTCATGTGCAGTGATAATGGCTATGTCGAGTTGGGAGCAAATATCCAAATAGTTTTGCCGATTTGTAATGCTATGTTCTTTCTTGTAAATTTTATGTGCCTTTTGTTCTATTTTTTAAATTTTTCAGATGTGGGTTGAACCACAAAGGTTGTTGACCATCATGAATTCTTCTTTTTACTGGTACTGTTTCAGAGATTAAATTCGTTAGAATTTAGTCACTGCTTCGTTGACATTTCCTACTATACTCAATACAGTTTGCCAATTTATTCTACATAGTCTACGTTTGACTTTTTCGAAATCGGTTTTATGGTATTCCGGCACTTCCTCATAATCCGCCGAAAAATTTGAAACGCAATATCCAAACGCAGCAGCAGCAATCAACGAAAAACACTACGTCGATGACTATTTCGACAGTGTGGATACTGATGAAGAGGCGATTGAGCGAGCAAGCGAAGTAAGACTGATCCACTTACAAAGGGCATTTGAAATTCAAAATTGGGATTCCAATTCCAAAGAGATTTTACAAGCAATGGGCGAGCAATGCTCTAACCACTCCATTCATTTTCATCAAGATAAGGAAACAGAAATGGAGAGAGTTTTGGGAATTGTGTGAAACCCCAATAGAGACGTTTTATCCTTTTCTACTATTTTCAGTCAATGCTCTTTGGTGCTGAGCGCCAAACGAAAAGGGCCGTTTTCAGTTGTGTCCAGAGCTTAAAAAATTGATATCCCTGCGTGAACTTGAAAGAAAACAACATTCAATTCATGCCCGCTGCCATGAATGAAATGTTTGGTTCGTTTCCTTCGTCCTCCCGGCACAGCGCATTCAGGTTCGGACATGTTCGGTTTCAGTTGAATTTTGTTTCTATTCTACCTACGAGAGGGGTTTTTCAACAAAAGTGCACCAGATATAAATTACGCAGTTCGCTTATGCTCGAAAATGTAAAAGATGCTAACTTCTGCCTTCAGACTGTTCACATAATATCAAATGAATGCTTTGGTTGGTGAGAAAAATTTCATTGCCTCTGCTCTCGAGCATTCAATTCTGCATGAAATTTCAGTCAGTTGGAAAGTGAATGAATGAGGAAGGCGTTGAATCTGAATGTCGGTTTCGCTAAATGCAAGCAGAAATAGGTAACTGGTTTTGAAATTTCCGAGCGCTGAAGTTGTGTTGGACCAAGTGTACCCACTAGGTTTTCTATAGCCGTTCACGATAATAGGAAGAATACTAGTGCAGAACATGTGGAGGACGGGTTGTGGGTGGGATGAACTGATTGATGATCTGTTGTTCAAAAAATGAACCAAGTGGACGAAAATGTTGTCAGAGATCGCCAAAATTCAAGTACCGAGAAGTTATTTTGGTCAGACACGATCTGATCAGTACGAAAATCTTCAGTTGCATGTCTTCACCGATGCGAGCGAAAATACATATGGTTGCGTAGCATACTTTCGGATCGAAATTGATGGAGAGGTTCGCTGTGTATGTGGGCTTTCACATATGTAACATGTAACATAGTCACTCTTGTGTATCGGACTGGCGATGAGTTCCGACGCCAAAATAATGAAGCGGATCGAGTAACGAAATGGAAGTGTGGAGCGAGCCTACACTTAGATAGTTCTTGGTTTAAGGGAGCGGTGATACCGGCAAACATTAACGAAGAACTGAAAACGCATTTGCTTGTCCATGATGTCACACTAACGTGTGCACTTTTAGATGTATCTCGTATCTCAAAGTGGCGAATCCTAGTGCGTACGAAGGCGTGCGTCTATATATTCGTGTTCAACTGTCGGCGGAAAATCAAAGGCCGTCCGATTGAAACACTGAAGGCAACAAAGAGCCAGACGAAGTTCTTGAAGAAAGTAGATGGGATGATGGGGCGTAAGCCTTTGAAGCAGGAAGAGTACGAGAAAGCGGAATACTATCTTTTTAAGGCTGTGCAGTCGGAAGTGTACGAAGACGAATTGAAAGTGTTGTTATACAATCGGGAACACCCGGTGGATAGATGGTTAACTGTAGAGACGTCTAGTCCGTTATATAAACCAGCTCATCTTGTAGACGATAAAGGGATGCTGCGTATGGAAGGCAAGACGAAAAACGCAGAATTTCTGCCCTTCAATCTTCGTTTTCTCTGACAGCGAAGCTTGTGCAACACTATCATGAGAAATTAGGTCACGGATATCGGGAAACTGTAATGAATGAACTAAAACAGCGCTTCTATGTTCATGGTATTGGAGGGGTCGTTCAAAAGGTGGCGAAGGCTTGTGTTTGGCGTCGAGTTAATCGTAGTCGTCCACATACTTAAAGGAAGGCGCCTTTGCCTATCCAACGGCTAATCCCATATCAACGTCCATTCAGCTACGTAGGTAGACTATTTAGATACATTCGAAGTGGTGTTAGGTCCCCGTAAGGAAAAACGCTGGATTGTGCTGTTTACTTGTCTTGTGATACAGGTAATCCATTTGGAGGTGGCCTGCAGCCTCACCACACAAGCATGATTGATGACAATTCGAAGATTTGTTTGTCGTCGAGGGCCGCTTTTGAAGTTTATCTCCGATAGTGGAACCAATTTTATAGGTGCGAGCATAGAGCTTGAAGAGATGGTTAGAAGTTAATATTTATTTATTTTCGTCAAGCATATGTAGACTACATAGAATGGTTTTACAATATTTACTTTTATACTATACATTATTTCTACAGAAAAGTTATTTAATTTGTTTTCTAGACATGGAAAGGTCAATTATTACACAATTTTCATTATAATGACCCATCATTCTATTGATAGGGCTATTTTTAGCATAGTTTGTCCTAAAAGATTGTTCTTGGAATAAATTACGAGTTCTTAGTTGTCGGCTAGGTACATAAAATTTTATTTGCGAAAGTAATGATGCGGATTGTACACGTTGAGAAATAATGTCGTCGATAAAGCAAAGCATGGCAAACTCGCGGCGTACTTTGAGTGCTTGTATATTAATGAGCATGCAACGTGATTTATACGATGAAAGAGGAAATGTCGTCCAGTTTAGTTTAAGAAGTGTGCACAAAATAAATTGTTTTTGGACTGACTCGATGCGTTCTTCGTGCAGGAAAGTGTATGGGTTCCATACTATGCTGCAATGTTCCAAAATTGACGCTACATATGTATTGTATAATGATTTTATTGTGTAAGGGTCTTCAAAATTGTAGGTGAAAAGTTTAATAAAGCTCAGCATACTATTTGCTTTATTTATTATTGTATTATAATGTTCCACAAATGTGAGCTTGGAGTCTAAGATTACGCCTAAATCTCGCACAATTTTGCAAGTTAGTTGCCTAAGTGTATGGCTATGGGAACATTTGAATTTTTTCTGCTGAAGGTTATTGAGTTGCATTTCTTTACTTTAAGTTGGAGTAGACTTTTGCTACACCGCGTGTGGAATAGATTGATTTCGTTTTGGAATATTTCAGTGTCTTTGACATTTCTTATTTCCATGAAAAGTGTCATGCCGTCTGCATATACAAGCACTTTAAGATGTTTCAGTATAAAGGTAAAGTCATTTACGTACAAAATAAAAAAGAAGAGGGCCCCAGTGGGAACCCTGTGGTACGCCAGAGGTGACAGGAATTGGTTCCGAGAGTATATTCTGAAAGCGAACTGTTTGTTCACGTTTTGTTAAATATGATTCGAGCCTTTTCAATAGTTTATTGTCTATGACATATTTTAGCACTTTGAAGAGTTAAAAAGGTGTGTCAATACGGTCGAATGCTGTGTAGAGTGTTTCCACATGGTTGTCATTGCATTTACAGTAAATGTTACAAATTCGAATAATTTTGGAATGCATAATATAATAGCAATCCCACGATGGTTCCGGATGTCCGATTTAGCACCTGATTTAAAAATTGGCACTAAAAAGGATGATTTCCATATTTCTGGGAATGTTCCATTTTTCAGTGACATGTTGAAAATATGTTGTAATGGTAGAGTGAATTCTTCTGCTAGATTTTTTAAAAATATTGGTGCTTTTCCGTCTGGTCCTGGTCCTTTTGATGCGTCTAAGTTTTTTAGTGTCAGTTTGTCTTCACATCTCGCCCTGAGCAGAAGCAAAAAATCGTCCCGCGCAAGTGAAACAGTCAATTCTACCTAAAAATCAATCGGTGCCTATTGCACAAGCAGTCCATATAACAATAGCCTATACCTACTGTGCGATTTAGTGATGAGTGTCGGTGCCCAGCAAAAAGCAACCCAGCTGCGGTCGAACTGTGTTGCTGTTGATTTTTCGAAATGCCTCGTAAGACCAGCCATTCGGGAAGTGGAACAGTTATTAAAAGTGCAGATGGAACTCAATCTGGCTGAAGTGAAAACCCTACAAATGCATCATATTATACATTGCATGCTGATTTCGTTCAAGAACATTAACCAAGCTGAGTCATTGGCCTCGCGAAACAACATGCAGCACATCCCCGAATGCGGCAATGTTAAATATAGCATTCCCGTATACATCGAGAACGGCGCTGTAGAAGTTCGTGTCCATGATTTGGCTACGCGTACCCCTGACAGCGTGATTAAAAAATGCTTGCAAAAATACGGAGAAGTAGACTCCGTTACACATGATATATGGAGGAATTTTTTCCCGGGCATCCCTAACGGTGTTCGTGTGGTGAGAATGCGTGTGACCAAGCCAATTCCCTCATACATAAGCTTCACAGTGTTAGGAAGGGATGATGCTCTCATTCAACAGACATCACTAGTCACGTACCCAGGGCAAATTCCTACGTGCCAGTTCTGCACGAAGAAGCTGCATCACGGAAAACCTTGCGTAGAAACTGTTAAGGAAAACTTAACCAATCCAACTGAAATCAGCCCAGAACCATCTTACGCTAAACCACTAACAGCTGCAAAACCAACATCTCCGGATCAAGCACCAACCACCAGCAACAACAACAACAAAACGAATGCCGAAAAATACGAACACACAATAACGACCGATAAGAGTAAGACACAAACTGGAACATCTGACCGCGACCAGCAGGAAAGTAGTACGGATGAGGACATGGACATGAACGACAACGCGAAAGAAGACAAACGGATCGAACCTCAAATTGCAGTGGACAACACTGGCAATATTTCGCCCCCTAGAAAAAGGATCTCAACACGCAGCAGAAAGCTGCGTCTGAACGAGACAAACAACTTAAAATACTATGCTATATTTCACCCTAGGGAGGAAAATTTGGTAAAAACCAAAATTTCTCACTAGGGTGAAAATTTGTTGGTAAAATATAGCATAGTGCTTTCGCATAGGTCTGCTAAGCCAAGACAAGTTTCGGCTTCACTTGTGTCTCATCGGCATAAACAGAACTTCTGCTCGAACGGGACATCACGTTTGATCAGTCGTTTGATTGAAACACATAGTGTGTTTTAGTTTTAAGGGATTTGCGTCAAGCCGGCGCTAATCTATTCCGACAATGTGTTAGTGTCGGTTTCTGATGAGGCGAAGCCGAAACGCAACATAGTATGAAATAAGGATTTGTGCCCTCCTGTACAAAGACTGGTTTTTACCAACAAATTTTCACCCTAGTGAGAAATTTTGGTTTTTACCAAATTTTCCTCCTTAGGGTGAAATATAGCATAGTGCTTTCGCATAGGCCTGCTAAGCCAAGACAAGTTTCGGCTTCACTTGTGTCTCATCGGCATAAACAGAACTTCTGCTCGAACGGGACATCACGTTTGATCAGTCGTTTGATTGAAACACATAGTGTGTTTTAGTTTTAAGGGATTTGCGTCAAGCCGGCGCTAATCTATTCCGACAATGTGTTAGTGTCGGTTTCTGATGAGGCGAAGCCGAAACGCAACATAGTATGAACTTAAAATAATTGTTTTTTTATTTACTGTAAAAAACGAACAATCGGCCTCGTCGAGCTACTGCATTTGGGCCTAAATAAATTTAATAATTAAAAAAAAAGTTTTTTAGTGTAGTTGTAATTTCGTGTTCAGATAGTTCGTGGACGGAAATGTCATTTGAAAATTCAGGTATAAATGAAACATAGTCGCGGTCGCGGTTTGTTTTGGAATATGAAGTATAGACTTCTTGAAATAATTTTTTCCAAATAAATTGCAAATTTCAGTATTGATATTTTCTACATGTCCGTCAAAATGCATTTGGGATGGAAAGTTGCTACTTTTCAATTTCGTTTTCACGTAATTGAAGAAATTCTTTGGACAGATCTTGATTTCATTCTCGATTTTACGATTATATTCTTCATGTGCAATGATAATGGCTATGTCGAGTTGGGAGCAAATATCCAAATAGTTTTGCCAATTTGTAATGCTATGTTCTTTCTTATAAATTTTATACGTTTGACTTTTTCGAAGTCAGTTTTATGGTATTCCGGCACTTCCTCATACTCCAAGTCGTTCGGGGAAAAGTTTTGATGAAAGAAAATTGAATATTCGATTGCTGTGTGAAATACTTCGTTTTTCCATAATGGAGTTAAAGATGCATTAACACAGAAGTTTTCAGTGCAGTTCGTGAATAAGAGGTCTAAATATGAATTTTGTCTATTTTTTACATGGTTGATTTGGTGCAGGCCAAATTCTTATATTTTGTCAAAGAAGTATTGAAGTGTTTCATTTTCGCCTACGACTGGGAGTAATATAGATTCGTTTTCAATGTCTACGATGAAGTTGGTGTTACGTTGATTAAAGTCGCCATAAATATGCAGTTTCACTTCAGGTTCCATGTTTGACATGATAGATTCTACAGTTTGAAAAAATAGTTCAAATGATTTTTGTGAGTATTTTCAGGTGGAAAGTACACAGAGGAAAATATGTACACTTCTCCTGATATTACTGCTTTTGCCCATATATGTCCAAATTCTATATGCTTCATTGTTTCTATTTCTTCTGAAGGAAATTTTGCGTTCATGGCTCTAATAACTCCTCCAGACTTTTTCTTACAAAGAGACAAATTACGGTCATGCCGAAACACATTAAATTGATTTCCAAAAATTTCTTCGCTTCTTACGCTTTCATCCCATCTACTTTCTGTTCCAAGAAATATTTTAAAAGTATATGAAATTATTTTTTGTTGGATTTCTTTCATTTTGGCTGGGCTTTTCATTCGATTAAAATTTTGGCAATAGACTAAAATTTCGAATTCGAGTTCTGTTGTGGATGCGAAGAAGTTTTTGGAATATTTAAATTACTTACAGTTATATTTTCTTCCTCTATAGAGGGCGTCGTTACTTCCGAAAATTCGACGTTCCAAATTTATGCGTAGCTTCGCGGAGTTGTTAAAGGCGCCTGGTTCTTTCGCTTGATAAAAATTTTCCATAGGAGTCAAGGTCTGCTGCTGCTTCGTCTGGGTTTAGCCCATATTCCTGATAGACTTCGATGAAAATGCGCAGAAGATGGTCAGGAGCGGTCGGTAGTCCTTCGGATGCGAGCGTCATGTTGATACTGGTCGGCGTCATTCCTTCCACGCAAATAGATGGGTGTTGGTCCTTCATATATGCCAGGTATAGGCGTACAATGTTCATTAATTTTGGTTCACTAAGCCTGGCCTTTAAAAAGCGACCAACGCCATTCGTTGATTGAGACGTTAGGCGTACGATGGGAGGGCGCAAAGGGTCCAGTCCAAATTGGCTGTCTATGTTCGAATTTTGATGTGGTTGCCAATGTGTTTTATACTAGATGTCACTTCCATTTGTTTGGGTTGAATGTTTTCGTTAGCTGAACGGTATGGGTTGATGGTGTCGCCTTTTTTAAAGTTTATCAAATTTGGTTTTACTGGTGGTATTGCAAGACCTGTAATCGGATGTTCGGTGGTTGTGGGAGGAACGAAAAATTGTTGTTTCACCGTGGCAAGTAGTAATTTGTCTGACGTCCTACCACTGTCGTTATGATGATGATTGTTAGCGCGATCGTTGTCGCGTTGACTTGACTGCTTCGACGTTTTCGGTTGCGTTTTGCCTTATTGGCAGCTTTTTCCTGAAGTTCTGCTTCCATTGCCATTTATCGCCTGCTTCCATTACTGTTTATCGCCCAAAAATCGCCAACCTGGAGACGTATGATCTATTTTCTGATTACTGTAGTGTATGATTTTTCCACTAATTCTTCAGCCTAGGATTTTGATTCATTCATGCCATTTTCTGGTGTTGTCATGTTGGAGATTTCAATGGAAATAGCTTTCACATCTTCCTTCAATTCCTCCAATAGATCTGAATTGGCGAGAGGGTATGGCTCAGAACATTTAGTGGAAAGCAGTTCGTTCTCGAGGTGTGATAGCCGTTCGTCAAATTTATGATTCATATTGTACGACATTGTTTTGGTCGACTTGCTGTTGGTGTCGATCGAATTTTGTGACAAATTGTCACAAGAATGAAAATGCTGACCTAGTTTACTGCATATGTTTTCGTTCTTTTATGGACGACTTGCATTGACTGTTTTACGTCGTTAAGTAATTGTTCGATGCTACCGAACAATTAAAGACTGTGGCTCTTCTGCTCAACTGTGGTTCAATGTTGTGTGTCCGTATGCGACTTCATCATTTTTGGCAGCTGATCTTGTAGATGGATCATTTTGCGTGTGTCGGCCTCTGTCCTAATAATGTACTGGCAGCCCGCACACACATGTACCATAAATGCCCGGATAAAATTTTCCTGAAGATTCACACTTCCAGAAGAAGCGGTCGTCGTTGATGTTACTTATGAGGCACGCGCGCGATGTTTGTTTACGTGGGTAAAACGTTTTTAATCCACCTAACAGTGTGATGAGACATTTCTTATAACTCTTATCACTCTCTTCCGATATTATATCTATTGAGAATATTTAGAACTTTATGTTTCATGATGTTTTTGATAACACATGCAGAGAATTAAAAACTGAAATTGTAGCTCTTGATATCATGCTACCTCTGAAGTGCATGCGTGCACCGTTCAAAGTTTACTTCGATATCAATTTTTTCGAAAAGTTACTTCCCAGTAGTATCTTTAATTTAAATTATTATCGCTCATCCTAATGCCAAAGAACAAATAAAAAACTCTCGAAACCCGTTAAAGCAAATCATCATCACTGGAATTTTCATTTCCACGAAACTTTTAGATAACCTTCCATCACTTGTGTTAGTGCACTGGGTGCACGCTGCTCTGAAAATCTAACGAAATCGTCTTAGGGCACCAGGGGGTCTCATTCCGAGCCATTTGCGCGATTTTTGGTGGGTTAAATCTGCAAAGAATTCTAAAAACTAACTTCTATTCCATAATTTTCAGTTCAGCAATTCGAGAAATCATGCTCACTGCAAGTCATGGAAAATAAACTGCGTTGTGGAGGGACGGTCACTACCCAAATTTACTAAACCTATTATTAATTCTCAAATACTTTTTAATTTTTATAACCTTATTAGGGAAAGTTGTTTAATAAGCTTTCGTAATATTGTGTTGGAAAAAAGCTGAAAATTTCTGTATTTTCTCAATCCGCAACATATAAGCCCTTAAGTATACCAATTAATTTAGGAAGCAGTTTTAACATAAACTATCGCACGAATAGGAAAAAGTTCACCAAAATGTTGGAAGAAGTCGATAAAATAACCCCTTGAAAACTACCAAAAAATTGGTATAGTTCGATGCAATTGAAAGTAAATAACCTCAGAAAATGGAATGTACATATTAATGTGAGACACAGTGAATAATAAATATTATTCCTATTAAAACAGACCCTAATCCATATTACAGTACATCCATTCAAAAGTGAGTCCAATATGATAGGAAATCTGAGGTTTATGATTGATTTCAAAGCTCTGGAATGAGTATCTATCGGAATGTTTTCAGGCAATTGATTAGTGATTAGACAACTGTTAGATCAAGACAAATAGATCAGTTACAAGTCAAGATCCATCAATCCAATTATTTTTTTGGGTGGGTGGCAAGGGGTGGGGTTGAATCCTGAAGCCTTCTCTTTGCTACGCCGTTGCTTGGAGTTATTTATATAGCTTTTCATTTTCTAAGATATGTTTCAGATCTATCCGATGTTTGTGACTTAGAAACTTTGCAGTTATCAGGTTCGCGCAAATGAAAATTTTTGCATCGATAAGTGATCAAATTACATGTAGACAACTTGGAATTGTTTGGCGGTTATTTCTGGCGATTTTAGATAGAAAAATGAAATACGTTTTATCGAAATAATATTTGGCTAATTAAAATGCTTTACTACTATATTGAACAATAAATAGGCGACAAAGGGTAATCCACAAACAACAAGCTATAACTTTTAAATTATTCAAAATAAATATTTGATGTCTTCAGTAAAGTTATTCGCAAAAGTAACAGCTACAAATTTGCTGAAGACTTCATTTCAATACAATCACTTCCAAGAAAAATTTTGAAAATATCTCCACTCAGCAAAAAATAATACCAAAAGAAAGGCCATATTACATCCATCAAATTCTCCGAAGATACATTGACCTAAAATTAGCCGTTTTGGCGTTAAAAATAGGTTGCCTGTTTTTGGTCTTATTTGTGGCTATGGGAAATGATAAAAAATCGTCCATATTTAATGATAAATATCTCTTTTGATAATAGTATGAACGCAAAAACAAATTAATAGCATTCTGTCTGGGTGATAAGCCTTTCATTTAAAATTGGTTTGGATAAGAACGGTTCAGCCATTCCTGAGAAACACGAATGAGAGTTTGTCCGTTACATACACACACACAGACATTGTCCCAAATCGTCGAGCTGAGGCGATTGGTATATAAGACTCGGCCCTCCGGACCTCGGAAAAAATCATGACAGTTTAAGCGAATTATATACATTTCTTTTATAAGAAATGTAAAAAAAAACTAAATAATAAATTACTTGCGGAACGCTTGGAGAGGCGTCCGCACGCGTTGACTGTTCGAGCGAAAAAAAGAAACATTAGTTGGGAGTGCGCCAGCGAATTTACCAGCACTCGTGCAAAGTGGAGTTTTAATCCTCCAGCCGCTCCACTCAGGGGGCGCATTTGGGAGGGACCGGTTCGATCAGCCAATGAAGCGTTGGAGGGGATGGATGATCGAAGGAAATTGACCGATGAAATCCTGCTTACGTCAATGAACGAAGCGGAGGATATGAATAATTCGCGACCACTAACGTATGTATCGCTGGCGAATGAGGCTATGATGCAGAGCTTGGAAAACGAATCAGCTGAAAAAGAACGAACACTCTTCATTCGTTCTTTGCTTCACGAATATACTACCCACTGAACCATTCACCACCGAGCTGCGGAGTTGACGGCTTTAGTTCACCACCACGGAGGATGGTGAACCATGACTGTTCTATAGTGTAGATATATTAGCATAGCGTAATAGTACCCGTTGCTCATTCTCTCTCCCATTCGAAGATATATCAACCGCTGTGCACCATTCGTTCTTCATAGCAAGCTGTACATAGGCACGCAGATTCTCTTTGCTTACTGGGTGCGAATGTAGCTGCGAACTATGATGCCGCTCAGCTGCTCCGGAAAACAGCGCTCATAACAAGAATGTGTTTGTTGTCTTTTATTATTTTTATTCGAGGTAGGTACATGTTCTGTGCGCTTTTCATATGCCCTATTTTTTAGTTTTGTCTTCAACCTATTGAATCTGTCGAATTGTGAAACAGGGTTTGGGGAACATGGGGAGACTTGACCAAGCGCGAAATTCAACAATTATTAATATCGTGTTCGGTTTGGTTCTTATTTTTTTAATATTTTTATATTTATTTCGGTCCCATTAGCTAATTTCAAAAGTTTGGAGCGAAAAATTCTTTCCTCATAGAAAATATTCCGTAATTCAAGAATTTGCGTTAAGGGCTGACTTGACCAAGATTTTATGGGGAGACCTGACCAAGTTCTAATAAGCCGAAAAAAGATTCAAAATTTTTGATGTTTACTATTCATTGGTATCTACTGTGAATGTCAATAACGTCACAAAAAATTCCACCTCAAATACCAATCTAAATCTTTATAGAGCAGTCAACAAAGTTATCAGTTATATGGCTGATTTTCTGACACGTGAACCTGCAATGTAATCAGTACAGGTAATTCCAAAAAAGAAATGCATTAAAGAAATCAAAGCTCATGAAATACAATCGTTTTATATTTTTAACTAGTACTAAGGACCTCAACAATATGGGAAAAATTGTAACAGCATGTTTTATGCCATTGTATTTTGTTCTGATATTTCAAAATTCTCGTGGTCAAAACACCAAAACATAATGAAATTTAAACGACATGTAAATCAATACGAATGTAAACATACAACGATTGAATCAAAAATTTGATTGAAAATTACGTTAAAATCAATTGGAGCATCAAACAGTATACAATTTTACACTTTCATTCGTGTAATATTACATGTCATTCATTTTACAGCAGTATTCGAGTAAAAATACATTGAAGTGCACTGGTTTACCGTTTAAAGAAACTGTAATTTTCAATCCACGTGTGAAACTATAATAAAATTTGTTGATGAAAGCACCACAAGTCGTGTGTATTTGGGGTGGAACCAAAGACTACACATTAAGAAGACTGATATCTCTTTCCTTCACCCATATAAACGAGAAGCGACAAAGGTTACATCGCCTCTATTGGAGGAAGGTAGGAAGCCCGGGCAGAGTCTGATAACAAATTGAGAACTAAACTTGATGTTGTGATGTAGTAGGGAATGATTGCTCAGGTTGTTATCATTTTGGTTGTTTTAACGTTTAAAAGATCAAAATCGACAGCAGAAAAATTGCACTATGACATCAAACAGAAAACTATTTATGCTATCAGTGAAAGCAAATTGAAAACTCATTGAGATGGTGAAATATTTCATTGATAACAAAATAAGTAATCAATTTGATGTTTGTCAAAGAAATAGAAACAAACATTTTTTTTCTAAAAATGTAAGCACATCAAAATGATATCAAAATTTGATGTCATATCTGAAAAAGTTTAAACTGATATCAAAATAAGATTTCAATTTGATACTTGATATCAAAATATATTGTCTATTTGCTGTAATTTTGATGTTGGACTTTGCTCGGGAGCTTAATGTAAAAGTGTATATGTGTGTGTGCATCACAATGGGAAGTACCACCTTTACCCGCAAGTGGCGTGGCTGTTAGTGTCCCCGATTCTGGACAGAGTTGCCAGTCTTCTTGATATGCAGTCTTCGGTGGAACTTAATTTTACATTTATATTCATGCTCCAAATATGTGCATGAAAATAAACTTAAAATTACAAAATATTTTTTTTTCTGTGAAGTCTCCTCACGCCTTGGTCAGGTCTCCTCGCGGTGAGGAGAAAAAAAGCGATCACAGAAAAACTTTTATAACTTTTAAAAAAGTAAATTATCAATTCTGAAAAAAACATTAATACGCATAATACTTTAGCATATTACATTTTAACGAATTTTGGAAGATTGATCACGTTTTCAGATATTTACGTATACAATTATTAAACCAAAAACAGTTTGTCTTGTGGAATACAATATATTTTAAAATATTCAGGAGCCAGTCGTTCAAGTTCAACTCAGGGGGGCTTTTTAGTATTGCATAAAACTAGAAAAAAAATCGTTAAAATTTACGTCTTCTGCTCCTGACATATACATAGATTTAGATTTTTAATTTCACATGACGTTGAATTTCGTAAATCATGTTTGATTTAAATGTCGATGAATGCAATTTGTTAAATTCTGTCAAGTTTTTATTAACCAGTTGACAAATTTTGAATGACATTTTTGGTTGCCAAGTAACAAAAAATCTCGGCTAACTTAGAATAAAGGCATTGAAGTCAACTGTCAAGATTCATTTGGAGGATATTCCGAATAAAACGTTATTCGCCAAGCTCGGAATAATTCAACGAACTAATCTGTCCAGATCATTAAAGCATTAAAGCGGGATACTTTTTATATATAGTATTTTCTATTTGATTATATTGTTTTGTTTGCATTACATTTCTAATTTAGTATATTGGGTGTTCAGCCACAAGTGGTGACTTTTCTTCCCTATTGTTTACATGATTCAGTTAATTATTATTAAGTTATAATATGCTTTCGCAGTTAAATATTTTTATTTCAGTAGGATGTTTTAAACCTACTTGTCTTTTGAATAAGGAGCTAAACAAATCTTATAAACTAACTTATAAACTATAAAGAGAGCTAATCGTTGCAATTGAAGATTGCAACGATTTTTGTCGGAAGTTGCTTATAATACTGTTCGTCATAATTTCTAATGTTTCTATGTTTGCGAGTCTGTGCAACTCATTTGTGCTAAACCAGGGAGGACGCTTCAAAATCATTTTCAGAATTTTATTCTGAATCCTTTGAAGCGTTTTCTTCCTAGTAGCACAACAACTTGCCCAGATTGGCACTGCATATAGCATTGCCGGTCTAAATATATGTTTATAAATTAATAGTTTGTTCCTTAGGAAGAGCCTAGAATTCCTATTTATAAGAGGGTATAAACATTTTATATTTGTTGCATTTTGTTTGGATTCCTTCAATGTGATCCTTCAAAGTGAGTTTTTTTTATCGTAAATCAAACCCAAGTATTTAACTTGATCTGACCACGTTAAATTCAAACCATTAAATTTAATAATATGGTTATTATTTGGTTTAAGAGAAGAAGCTCTTGGCTTATGCGGAAACACAATCAATTGTGTTTTTGCCGCATTAGTGGAAATTTTCCAATTTTTTCAGGTAATCATTGAAAATATTTAAGCTTCGTTGCAGTCGACTGCAGATAATACGAAGACTCCTACCAGTGGCTGAGATGCTAGTATCATCACAGAAAAGTGACTTTTTACAGCCTGTAGGCAGATTTGGAAGATCAGAGGTAAAAATATTATATATTATTGGTGCGACGTTTGATCCTTGTGGGACGCCTGCTTTAACGGGTAGTTTATTAGATTTACGATTCTGATAAGAAACCTGTAGGGTACGGTTAGTAAGATAATTTTTAATTATCTGTATTATGTAAATTGGAAAATTGAAATCCCACATTTTGGCAATTAATCCTTTGTGCCAAACACTGTCGAAAGCTTTTTCGATGTCTAGAAGAGCAACTCCAGTGGAATAGCCCTCTGAGATATTTGCCTTTTTTTATTCATTTCGTTTATTTGATAGGCACAAATGCGTTAGCTTGGCGGTGCCAAATGCTTTTGTTTTTGCATTTTGGATATCTTAAAACTAGGAGGTTACAATGTTGAAATATTTTTTTTTACAAGGGAAAAGAAAGTTTACAGCTATCTTAAGACTAGAAATAAGATTCAATATACAAGAGAGGGCAGAAAAAAATTTTTAATGAAAGAATTTAATACAATGGATTCACTTTGATATACAAGAGGGGGAGTAATAGTATTTTACGAAATATTTTACGGTTATCTTAAAACTAACAATATAGTTTAGTACACAAAAGGGGGAACAAATATTTATGAGAAATTTCACAGAAATCTTAAAACTAGGGATTCAATTCTATTTACAAGATGGAGGACAAGAGTTTCAATAAAGAGTAAAAATTATAGCTATCTTAAAACTAGGAATACAGAATACTAATTTGAATTTTTTAACTAAAACTTATGCTTGGTCAAGATATTCAGAGGGTGGCTTATTTCCGCATCAGTGTAGCAGCAGTTGTATCAAGGACAGGGGAGAGACAGGGAAAGAAGAGCAAAACTTGTAACTTTCGCTCGAACGGTGGGGGGGGGGGGGTAGAGGGGGATCAGCGAAACAAATTTGCGCCTCAGTCTAGTAAGTCGTCGAGTACCGGATTGGCGGATGGTATTCTTCGGACCCGCGGGGAATCCTTCAAAAGTCATCGGACCTCGAGTCGCTCTCGCTTCAGTTTCCTTCTAAGCAGGCGTAGTGGTAAGGGCGACGGCGGTTACATAGTGGCACTCTGGAGCTGATCGGTTCCACAAGGCAGGAGGAAACTCTAAAAACGAAAAATAAAAGAGAGGGGCTAAATTGGGATATTTATCGTTTTTATGAAGGTATAAATAAGGGATATATAGAGGAAATCACGAGTTGCCAGCATATCTCGGACTGGTACATTGGTGGTCTACCTCGGGCCCGAAGGGATTCCTTTAACTGAGACCTGGCGTCACAATACCCGGCGCATACCTAGACAACGTGTTCGATGTCGTGATAGCCCTCGTCACAAGCGCACGGACCACTCTCCGCAAGCCCAATACGCCGCAAATGTGCATCCATGGTGTAGTGATTGGACATAAGTCGGGACATTACACGAATAAAATCCCGACCCACATCCATCCCCCCGAACCAAGGCTTCGTTGATACCTTTGGGATAATTGAATGTAGCCATCGTCCAAGTTCCCCATTGCTCCACGAGGTTTGTCAACTGTTGAGCGTCCTCTGACGACAAATACTAAAAAATTCGTTGAAGCAGATTGGTCTTTCGTATATGTCACCATTTAATGCGCCCACCTTTGCTAATGAGTCGGTCTTTTCATTGCCCGGGATAGAACAATGAGAGGGGACCCAAACAAAGGTAATCTGATAAGATTTTTCAGATAACGTACACAAGGACTCCTGTATATTCCCCAGAAAATACGGGAATTGCTTTTTAGGCTTCACCGCACGAAGAGCCTCGATAGAGCTGAGGCTGTCCGAAACGATGAAGTAGTGATCTGTGGGCAGAGTGTCGATGATCCCAAGGGTGTACTGAATTGCAGCTAACTCTGCGACGTAAACTGAAGCGGGATCATTGAGCTTGAATGAAGCGGTGATAGTATTGTTGAAGATACCGAAGCCAGTGGACCCATCGAGATTTGATCCGTCAGTGTAAAACATTTTGTCGCAGTCGACTTCTCGGAATTTATTATAAAATATATTGGGGATCACCTGCGGGCGTATATGGTCCGGGATTCCACAAATCTCTTCCTTCATGAATGTGTCGAAGAATACAGTAGAATCAGAAGTATCTAGGAAACGGACACGGTTGGGATTGTACGAAGAAGGATTGATGCTCTGTGCCATGTAGTCGAAGTACAAGGACATAAAACGGGTTTGAGAATTAAGCTCGACGAGCCTCTCGAAGTTTTCAATCACCAACGGGTTCAGAATGTCGCATCGGATGAGCAATCGATATGAGAGTTCCCAAAATCGATTTTTTAGCGGAAGAACGCCCGCCAGCACTTCGAGACTCATCGTATGGGTCGAGTGCATGCAACCCAAGGCAATGCGCAAGCAACGATACTTGATTCTCTCCAGTTTGATGAAGTGTATGTTCGCAGCGGAGCGGAAACAGAAACACCCGTACTCCATCACCGACAATATCGTTGTTTGATACAACCTGATCAGGTCTCCTGGGTGAGCACCCCACCATGTTCCAGTTATTGTTCGGAGAAAATTGATCCTTTGTTGGCATTTCTGTTTCAGATACCTAATGTGACATCCCCAGGTACCTTTAGAGTCGAACCAGACCCCGAGATATTTAAATGTGAAAACCTGGTTGATCGTTGCACCCATTAATAAAAGCTGGAGGCGCCGGCTCACGCTTCCTAGAAAAAACAACCAACTCAGTTTTCTCCGTGGAGAACTCAATACCCAGCTGAAGAGCCCAAGCAGACAAATTGTCCAAGGTATTTTGTAATGGTCCTTGCAAGTCGGCAGCTTTGGGCCCTGTAACAGAGACCACCCCGTCGTCTGCAAGTTGCCTTAGCGTGCATGAATTGGCAAGACAATCGTCAATGTCATTAACTTAAAAATTGTAGAGCAGGGGACTTAGACATGAGCCCTGGGGAAGACCCATGTAGCTAAATCGCTATGTTGTTAAATCGCCATGCAAAAAGTGCATGTGCTTTTCAGACAACAGGTTTGGCAAAAAGTTATTTAAAATTGGTGAAAGACCATGCTGGTGCAGCTTCTCTGACAGAATGTCGATAGAAACTGAGTCAAAAGCCCCTTTAATATCCAAGAAGACTGATGCCATCTGCTCTTTGTTAGCATAGGCCATTTGGATTTCTGTAGAAAGCAACGCAAGGCAATCGTTCGTCCCTTTGCCTTTGCGGAAGCCAAATTGTGTATCTGACAGTAAGCCATTTGCTTCAACCCAATTGTCGAGGCGAAACAAGATCATTTTCTCGAACAACTTCCGAATACAGGACAGCATTGCAATCGGCCGATACGAGTTGTGGTCGGAGGCTGGTTTTCCTGGTTTTTGGATGGCGATGACCTTCACTTGCCTCCATTCATAAGGGACAATGTTACCCTCAAGAAACTTGTTAAATAAATTCAACAAGCGCCTTTTTGCAGTGTCAGGCAGATTCTTCAGCAAGTTGAATTTGATTCTGTCTAACCCTGGGGCGTTAATGTTGCACGATAAGAGAGCAAGTGAGAACTCCACCATCAAAAACGGTGTTTCGTTCGCGGTATCATGAGGAGACGCGGCGCGGCACGTTTTCTGTACCGGGACAGAGTCCGGACAGATCTTCTTGGCGAAAGCGAATATCCAACAGTTTGAATATTCCACGTTCTCGTTGATACTATTATGGTTACGCATACGTCGAGCCGTACCCCAAAGAGTGCTCATCGCTGTTTCTCTCGTTAACCCGTCGACGAACCGGCGCCAATAACTGCGTTTTTTGGCTTTCATTAGACTCTTCATTCGCCTTTCTAACGACGCGTACTGTTGATAGCTAGCGGGTAACCCGTCTTCCCGGAAAGCCTTATATGCAGTGGACTTTTCCGCGTACAGCTCTGAGCACTCTTTATCCCACCACAGGGTGGGAGACCGTCCATGGGTATTCGCGCTGGGTACTGGTTTAGTCTGAGCTTGATTCGCACTGTCGAGAATCAAGCCAGCCAAAAACCTGTACTCTTCCTCCGGAGGAAGTTCTTGAGTGGATTCGATTTTAACGGATATCGCGGTCGCGTAACTCTTCCAATCAATGTTCCGTGTGAGGTCATACGAGACATTGATTGTTTCCGATGGTCTTGAACCGTTAGCAATTGAAATCACGATAGGCAAATGATCGCTACCGTGGGGATCAGGGATCACCTTCCACATGCAATCTAACTGTAGCGATGTCGAGCAAAGCGACAAATCCAACGCGCTTGCGCGTGCTGGTGGTGTAGGGATCCGCGTCATTTCTCCCGTGTTTAAGATGGTCATTTTGAAATTATCGCAAAGATCTTGGATTAATGTTGAACTATTATCATCACGAAGACAGCCCCATACCGTACCGTGCGAGTTAAAGTCTCCCAGAACTAGCCGCGGTGCCGGTAAGGATTCCGTGATATTACAAAGCGTTCGGTGCCCTACCGAGGCTCTAGGAGGAATGTAGATGGAAGCAATGCAAAGGTCTTTACCTTTGATTAAAACTTGACAAGCGACAATTTCAATGCCTGGTGTCGAATGGAGGTTAATTCGGTTGAAAGAATAGCACTTTTTGATCCCCAAAAGTACTTTCTCGATCCAGACGAATTATATTAAAGTCGTGGAAGTTGAGATTTATTTCGGAAGTTAACCAAGTTTCACATAATGCGAAAGCATCATATTTTAAACTATTTAGTAAAAATTTAAAGGAATCGATTTTCGGGAGGATACTTCTGCTGTTCCACTGTAGAACAGTGATCGAATCGGTGACCTCGTTCGATGAATTAGCCATCGAAGGATACGATCGCTGCAAGGAGGGGCCATTTAGTAGTCAACTGCTTCAAAAATGTTTGCACTATAGGGAGAAAACGTATCAGAAGGCTTTTAAGAGGATCAGTAACATTGAAAGCTGTGAAAATTAAGTCCACTATGTCAGAAAATTTCATTAGTCCGC
Source organism: Topomyia yanbarensis (assembly GCF_030247195.1). Taxonomy (NCBI): domain Eukaryota; kingdom Metazoa; phylum Arthropoda; class Insecta; order Diptera; family Culicidae; genus Topomyia; species Topomyia yanbarensis. The sequence goes on along the minus strand of NC_080670.1, from coordinate 90,026,174 downwards.
TACTGGACTGAGTATCTGTTTGAAAAAACGGGACACTTGGGGTTTTGGATGTCCCTGGAAGTGGTGGGTACTCCTTGTTAGAATTAGTATTTCCAAGTCCTGGAGCAAATTGCTTCGGCTTTTGTGCATCACTTCCGTTGGATTTATTGATTGTAGTTGGCGCACTCTGAGTGGACGACACCTTGGCACCCTTACGAGGCAATGTAGGGGAGGCTGGATTTCTCCTCTTCCTGGATTCCCCTGGGTTAACCAAAGATGTTCCCTCTCGTGGGTCGTCTGATTCTTGCTCAACGTTAGCCAAACCAGCATAGGGATTTTCGGACAGGACAGATGGCGAAGCATTCTTTAGCATTTCTGCATAAGAACGCCTTGAGCGTTCCTTAAGGGAGCGCTTAATTTTATCCCCGCGCTGCTTGTACGCAGGGCATGATTTAAGAGCATGTGAAGGGCTCCCGCAGCAAATACACTTTTCAGTTTCTTTGTCGCAAGAGTCATCCTCATGCTCTCCTTCGCATTTGCCACATCGTTTCTTATTTCCACAATATGTGGCTGTGTGGCCCAACTGCTTGCAATTGCTGCAGCTCATGACCCGCGGTACAAACAGACGAACTGGTAGGCGAACCTTGTCAAGGAGGATGTAGTTGGGAAGAGAGGACCCTGCGAATGTCACCCGAAGCGAGCCTGATAGAGAGTAGGTAGTCTTACCTCCCTCGGTGTTTGCGGTATACAATTGTTTGCATTCCAAGATCTTAATCTATTCAAGTGAGGGGTCCTTAAAGCAGCCAACCCCGTGCTCCAACAGTTCTTCGCATTTCAGGCCCGGTTCGGACACTACCCCATCGATTTCACAGGCCACACAAGGCACGTACGCGTACGTAAATTCCCGCGTAAAGCGCTCACAGTAAGCAATCGCATTTGCCTGGCCGAGATCATTCACTAGAACACGTATCTTGTTTGCCCGAACATGTTTTATCTGAGTTACGGCCGGGTAATTAGCAGTCAGATCTCGAGAAAGTTTTAATATATTAACCGGTTTCTCTCCGGTCCGAAAATATACCACCCATGGCCCAGAGGAACCTTCTGGGTACTGCTTTATACGGGGAGCAATGCGAGTATTAGGGGGATCAGGGACTTCCATGATTACATCAGATGGTATTTCGCCCTCGGCCATTTAAGCACGAGGGCAGAGCGTTATATAAACGGGAATGTGTCTTATTATTTGATTACAAGATAGAGTAAAAGTAGGGAAAAGGAAAGAAAGCAAACGAGGAAAAAAATAAAGCAAAACTTATCTGCAAACAACGTCGATTGTTCCGCACCAGCGAAAACAATGTACTGGATTTACTGCCGGCACCAGCAGAATGGCAGCTAACGAACGAACAAAGGATGACCTTCACTCACTGAAATTTACACACCGAACACCACTGTGAAATATAACGATCCGTTCCGTTCAAAGGTTGGGAGACGTATGATATTTGCCTTTATCATGTTTGTTACTCTCACAGGTTGATGAGTAGTTGAATGTCCAATACGAAATCCAAACTGCTCAGGAAGAAAATTAGAATTCTCATTGATATGTGACATCATTCTAGTGAGGATGATTTTTTTCAAATAATTTACTAATAGAAGAGAGTAAACTAATTGGTCGATAGCTAGATGCTTCTGCTGGGTTTTTATCTGGCTTCAAAATAGGAATAACCTTGGCATTTTTCCATCTTTCAGGGAAGTATGCTAATTCAAAACATTTGTTGAATAATTTGACCAAGTATCTCATGGTGATTTCGGAAAGGTTTTTAAGAAGAATGTTGAAAATTCCATCATAACCTGGAGCTTTCATATTTTTTTAACTTTTTCATGATGGATTTGATCTCATCATAGTTTGTTTCTACAATATCGTCAAGAGACAATACTTGATTTGAAACGTTTTCATATTTTTGTAAGACTTCGGTTTCAATAGGACTCACAACGTTGAGATTAAAATTATGGACGCTTTCAAACTGCTGAGCAAGTTTTTGAGTTTTTTCTTCGTTTGTAAGAAGTATGTGGTCACCTTCCTTCAAAGCTGGAATTGGTTTCTGAGGTTTCTTAAGAACCTTGGAAAGTTTCCAGAAAGGTTTAGAATTTGGCTTGATTTGTTCAACCTATTTCGCGAAATTTTCATTTCTTAAGAGTGAGAAATTATGCTTAATTTCTTTTTGTAGATCCTGACAGATACATTTCATAGCTGGACCACCAGAACGTCGATATTGACGTATTCGAACATTCTTCAAGCGAATCAGAAGTTGAAGATCGTCGTCAATAATAGGAGTATTAATTTTTTTCTGTGTTTTCTGTTCTGTACTGATAAATTTCTAGCATCCACTATAGAATTACTTAAATTTTGTAATGCTCTATCAATGTCAGCTTTATTTTGTAAATCAAGGTCATGATTAAAATTATTCTTAATATAAATTTTGTACCTTTCCCAATTCGCTTTGTGATAATTGAACACTGAGCTAATGGGATTGGAAACAGTTTCTTGATAAAGTGAAAAAGTTACTGGAAGATTATCAGAATCAAAGTCAGCTTGTGTAATCAATTCGCTACAAAGGTGACTTTGATCTGTCAAAACCAAATCAATTGTTGATGGATTCCTTACAGACGAATAGCACGTAGGACCATTCGGGAGCAAAATTGAATAATAACCAGCAGAGCAATCATTAAAAAGTAGTTTACCGTTGGAATTGCTTCGAGCATTATTCCAGGTTCGGTGTTTGGCATTAAAATCACCGATTATGAAGAATTTCGACCGATTTCTTGTAAGTTTTTGTAAGTCTCCTTTCAAGAAATTCATTTGCTCGCCAGTGCACTGAAAAAGCAAATAGGCTGCAGTAATAAAAATGATACCAAGATCAGTTTCAACTTCGATACCCAAACTCTCGATCACCTTGGTGTCAAGAGACGGCTTAAGGGAATGTTTGATCCTGCGATTAACCGCTATTGCGATTCCTCCGCCGAATCCAACAATTCGATCAAATCGATGAATAACAAAATTAGAGTTACTGTTCAATTTAATATTTGGTTTTAAAAAAGTTTCGGTCACAACGGCTACATGCACATTATGTATCCTCAAGAAGTTAAAAAATTCATCTTCGCACGTTTTTAATGAACGAGCATTCTAATTTAATAATTTTAAATGATTATTTAAAGTCATTGTTAAACTTGAAAAGTTTCAAACATGGAGGTAGAATTTAACATAGCAATCATCATAGGTAACACAGAGTCCTGCAGGTATTTTAATTTTTCTTCCGTTACGCTACCTAGATCCATTGGACTAAAGGAAGCGTTGGGTGCAAACGAGTTTGTAGGCGTGGTAACGGTAGGCGTTATTTTGGCCTTGTTACCTGCTGTTTTTGTTGTCTAGAGTTTATAATTTTTTCTCGAACAGGACAACCCAAGAAATTCGTTTTATGATTTTCGCTACAATCAGCGAATTTGAAACTTTTTCTGGTTTTTTTCACCGGACAAGTATCTTTCGTGTGCGATTTATCACTACAGATCATACATTTGGAATCCAAACGACAATTTTTTGTGCCGTGCCCAAAGCCTTGGCATCTACGACACTGGGTCAGATTTTGAATTCTGCCCCCATGTCGTCTATAATGTTCCCATTTTACTCGCACGTGGAACATAAAACGTGCTTTTTTCGAATACTTTCAAATCATTAACCTCATTACGGTTAAAATGAATTAAAGCTCCTGGATAATTCCAGAGAGTACTGGCGTGTTATCGCCGCTAGCCTTTCTCTTCATAAGAATAACTTGTGAAGGAGAAAAGCCAAGTAAATTTTTCAATTCGTTGGATATTTCATCCAAACTTTGACCTTGAGGTAGCCCTTTCAAGACAGCCTTGAATGGTCTAACTGTCTTGAAATCATTTGAATAAAATTTATATAACTTCTCCGTAAGATACTGGAGTAGTCGTTTGTGGCCAATCAATTCTTCCGCTGTAACTCGACAATCTCCTCTTCGGCCAATCTGAAAAGAGACTTTCACGTCCGGAAGGAACGTCGAAAGCTCAGTTCGAAAGGCCTTGAAGTCGGAGATCATCACTGTTATCGGCGGAGGTGATTACGTTTTCTTCTCATTGGCATTATGCGCAATGCGAGGAAATTTAGAAATTTCATCAGCTTCACATTCAGATAAAACATCGAATGAGTTGCTGCAGTCAATTGAAATTTCCGGTAGAGAAGATACCCTTTTCTGTTTAGCTTTAATTTTTGGCACACGGCCTTTCTGGGAGGACCCAGGCATGTTGGAAGAATTAAATATTTCTTTAGGCAGAATTGTTCTTGAAAAATGTTTTAGTCTTGAAAAAGACTGATTGAGTAGAAAAAGTAGGTAGTCTTGAGAAAGACTAATTGTCGAAAAAATATAGGTAGTCTTGAGAAAGACTGATCCAGCGAAAATATAGGTAGCCTTGAGAAAGACTGTTGCTGTTGAAAAACTCTAGGTAAACCAGGAGCTATCAATCAATCAAAATCCCGGGAATACCGACCCATTTTTGGTACCGTAATACCGGTACTGAACAAAAGCCAGTACCGGTATTTTCGGTACTATACAATTTTTTATGACAAATATGTTAACTCTGCAGGGGGATCTGTTTCAAAATATCGGTCTGCAAGATAACGTTTAATTATATTAATTTGCCTTCTAGATAAATCGTTCAGATAACACCTTTGTGTGGGAATGAGGTGAGGCCATCATCATAATAATTCTAAAAGTTTAATTAGCGACATTCTGATTGGTTTCCATTATTCACTGGGTGGCGCGTAATAAGACCAAGGATGCAAAATGCATACCTTTTCTGCGGCTGTAATTTTTCTGCCTACATTCTCATTTCTCTACTCTCTCTGCTGTCGTTCGCTATTGCAGGAGGCCCAGCGCTGTACGGCAGTCTGTAAGCAAAGCAGTAATATGACAAAAAAATACTGCCCCCAGTACAGCCACCAGACGCGAGCGGTACCCGAGCAAACGAAAAGCCCATAATACCCCCATGCTCATGGGGCTTGACATGGATGTTGGAAATGGGTTCAAACCATGAAAACACCATTATCATGGTCCGGTAGATCCCATATAAAATACCATATGTTGGTGTATTTATGGGTTATTGAGACCATTTTATGGTATCTTGATGGTCGTGAATTTTGGCACGGACCATGTTTAAGGTCTTTTCAAGGGGCTATATGGTGTTTGAACCCATGAGTATTTGCTCGGGTATAGCTTCTCTTTCCTTATTTTACACTTTTTAATATTTTTAATCTATTCAATATTTTCAATCACAAACGACGACAATAAATGCGGTTCGTTTACGCCACGACCGGCATCAACGCTTTCGTGTGCGGTCCTCTCCCTTTGACTACGCAGAGAAAAGTGTACAAAGCGAGAGAACAAACTTTACTACGCCACACTCTAACCGAGCAGTCGGAGTACAGCAGCAAAAAAAGGTATTCTACTGCTCTACGGGAAAATGTACTCGGTTTGGCTACCGTTCTGGCAAGAGCTGTAGTGATGCGTCGCTGTAGCGGGCGGTACGGCTTGTGCTAATGTAAATATACCGAAAAAAATGTAGTTTACCAGTACCTTTGGCATCCCTGAATAAGACTATGGTCTAAGTCATGTCTGTATTTGGTTTGCTCTTAAACCTTTATCTATAAAAGAACGAACAGCGATTTAGTAGCTAACAGTTTTTGACTTGGTGGACTGCTTCAAAATGGGCGATTTGTAATTATTGGCGATCGGAAAATTCAGCAAAATTCCATAGTTTACAGGAAAGCAAGGAGCCGTGATATGCATTAGAGAATAGTAGGCAAACGACATAAAGGTCGAAACCAATTTTCAGAAAAGCAAGAGAGGAAATGCGATTAACCTGCTCGGATTTACTGCCATTCTCGCTTCGAGTTACTGTTGTTAATAGGGTTTCATACATTTACCATCTGTTCAAGTCGACGAAAGTCGCACCACTTAGCAGTGATTGATTTCAAAGTGGCCTAGATTCCGAAATAAAAGAAGGTGCCCTATACGAAAAATATCTTCTGTGAAATGAGGCTTGCCATTCCTAAGCAATTGAAAACAATAAACATGTTGCCAGTAAACAGACTCAGGTCAATTTGTCATAACTGGCATCTAGGCGAAGGAAGAAAATAAAAACAAAGGAGATAAAAGACTTAAAGCGATACTAGCGAAAGGATAGTGAATAAATCAAAAGAATAGTGGTGGTTTAAGTGGTTCGATAGTGTAAGGAGTTAATATGGTTGAAAGTAAATAAATAGTACGGCATGAAGTTTAAGTACGGTGAATTTGTATCTAAAACATAACTTTCCACCACAGGTTGCTATTACACACAAATTAAAGCTAACCTAGTAATTCAGTTAATTGATATTGCTACTGATACTTCGAAGCAAGCAGTTAGTACGGTTAGAAGTCGTAGGTACGGTAAATTATATATAAAACTAATGTGGCTAAAACTTAACCTATTATCACAGACAGCTATCACAAACAAGTCAGACTCTGAAGTAATCTGTTACTGAAAAAGAGGAAAATAAGTGGAACATCAAGTAATCTAAGTGCAAATTAGTATAACTGAACAACAATTGAATTCAATAAAATATTATTTGAGCTTTGATCTGCTACCAAGCTGTGCTCTCTTCTTCGTTGTATTCTGAACAATCGGTAACGTTGAAAGCTGCGAATACCCAGTCCACAATGTCAGAAAATTTAAGGAATCCCATTTTAGGTTGAGTTTCTGACTGTAAAATGGGAGCGTTTGGGATTTTTGGTGCCCCGGGGAGTACTGGGAACTCCTGGTTGTATCTTAATTTTCAAAAACCATGATGTATTATTATCGGATTCGTAACAGCACTTCCTGTTCATGAATTATTTTTATTTTGTACCCTTGTTTGCGGCAACCTAAGACCCTTACGTGGAAGTTCGGGTGAGCTTGGATTAGGTCTTTTCCTAGCGGATCCAAAGAATGCCTTTCGCAAGTGTCGTTAGAGGCGTTATCGTCAGTTGGCAAAAACGTATGGGTTTTCGGAGATAAGTGAAATAACTATTTTAAGCATTTCTGCGTAAGAGCGTCTGGAGCGATCTTTAGCAGATCACTTCAGTTTATTCGCGCGAAGTTTGTACGTTGGGCATGTCAAAAGTGCATGCGTATTCTCCCCACAGTAATCACACTTCTCAGCGGGCCTACTGCAAGTATTATCCGAATGGCGTTCCTCACATTTGCCGCACCGTTGCTTGTTGCTAGAGTAGGTGGCCGTATGACCTAGCTGCTTGAATTGGAACAATTCATGACCCGCGGTACAAACAGACGCACAGGTAGACGAGCTCCTCCCACTTCAACGTAGCTCGGAAGAGCAGATCCGGGGAAGGTCAGGGTTGACTCGAGAGGGCTGTAAGACATTGGGGGAAAATAGGGAAGGTGGATCGTACATAACATCATCTGTCTCCGCATTAGATAGACGTTCCTCTTCCCCATAAGATTCATCTTTGGAGGGAGATCCTTCTCCTGGATCCATTTAGTTGCGGGAGAAACAAGCTCAACTGCACTCATAACTTTAAAATACGATCAGTAAAAAAATAAAGAAAAAAAATCTCAAAAAACAAATCTATAAATATATAAAATACTTAGCTGGTAATCCTAAGCGAGCAAGTAGGTGGATTACTCCTCGGTGATCGATGTGTGTATATGCGTGACCTTGATGAGGTTGGATGTTGTTGCTTCGCCAAGCCAACCAGACAAAACCGATATCGAATCGCCTTTTTTTCGTGAGGTAGCAAATTGAAATATCAAATTGTGCTATAATTCCTCACAGGTTAATTAGCACTCGCTGGACTGTTTATTTGTAGTGCTTTACTATAGCCTCTGCCACACTAAGAACCTTCGTACTGCCAAAAAAAACTAAAGCACACCGTAGAGAACAAAACGCATTTGTTTCTTGGTACAACGTTCGATTACTAGTGACCTCCTGGTATTGTTCTACATTTAAGGAGCATTTTCATATTCTAGTTGTAGGTTAAACCATTTTAATGTTATACAGACTGTTATTTGAAACGCTCAATCAGCCAGCTGACTAAAGGCATAACAGTAATAAGACAAACCATGTGGCATGCGGTGGTGGCTGAAATCTCTCGCAGTATTTCACCAAAGAATTGATACACTGGGTTTCTGTTCCCCACGTTGTAAGAGGCGACTAACAACAGTTGTGCTGTCAAATGGTGAGATAACATCGGACTCACAAGTTTCTTATCTCATGCCTTCACGTGAGTCTGTCGATGACATTTGGTCGTTAAAACGGCGTCGGCTGTATGCTATCAGACGTCTGCTGTAGCATCCGAATGAGAGGGTGCCAAGGTAGTCAGTCACCTCAAAACCCGAGCCGTAAAATTTATGCCCCAATCCAAGGTGTGACATGACCCGTGCCGAGGGATGAATGGCGGGGGGGCATCAACACTTCGAACCCCAACCCTACGTAAAACTAAAACTGGGATCCGCAGTGTTGACAAATACCAAGCCGTGTAGATAAAGATATAACTAAGTGGCTGCAGGATGCGACAGCTGTGATTAAGCCCTGGGAAGGCGCTTCGTTGGAGGCCGTTGAAGCGTTGCAGATTTCAAAACAAGCGCTTTATATCGGGTATTTCCCCAACATCATCGAAAGGTATGATGGGAGCATTCTCCGCCTGGGTCAGAATCAGAACGACAATTTCTGCACAGAATACAGTCATCAAAACGATAGAGCTCCTGTTTGCGGTAGATAAGGCTTCAGTGAAACTGATAACCTCCCAACACAACCGGCTGAACTACGTATTCGGAAACGTTAGAATGGTAGGCAATCATGGATTGTAAAAGCTCCTGTGGGTGACCCAACACGGAGCACCTCACGACGGACTTCTGATCATAGCAAACCTGCAGCAACGGTAACGTATATCCGGCTCACGAATTGAAACGTAAAGAGAGGATCGAAAATTCCCTGTAGGCGAAGATACGCAAACGGCAAGAAGCGATGCAAATACTGTACCAGAAAAGACGTCGAACAGCACACAGCCTGCAACTAGCCATCGGTACAATAAAGAGGACGAAGCATTGGCCCCAAAATCGACGGTAAAGAAACACGGAAAAAATGAGCAGCATTCGCTGCATTGCCCGGAGGTGCACCAAAGAGCGACTAGACATCGCTCTTCTACAGAAGCCGTGAGTAAATAAGCACAAAATCTTTAAATTTAAATTCCTCAGCTCACAAGATAGTATAGTGTAACAACCAGCCAACTCCAAGAGCTGCAGTTTTTTATAAACAGAGCAGTAAAATTCTCTCCAATTACTGGATTCATTCAACGAGACGTCGGTGCAATAACAGTGGAGGCTCCGACGGCTATGGGAAAGCAGGACATTGTGATCGCATCTGCCTACTTCCCTGGCGATGCGGATACAACAACACCTTCTGAAATCGATGCCCTCATAAAGTACTGCAAAAGCATGAACGAGCCCTTTATCATTGGATGTGATGCCAATGCACATCACATAATATGGGGTAGCACGGATATAAATACCAGAGGTGAGCACATACTAAAATACCTGTCGTCAAATGATGTTAATGTATGTAATAAGGGGATTGTACCTAAATTAATGACCCAGTTAGGATCGAAGTACTGGACCTCACGTTATGTAGCACTGGAATAACGGAAAAGATAAAACTACGTAAACTAAACTTTCTTACTTCAAATCCTCGCTCTCCCTTGAGTACTATGGCTCTTAATATTTGAAAAATACTTCACCTTCCAGTCCCTTGCTAATTATATGTCGTTACAATATAAAAAAAGGAAAAAGATTGACTCACTATAAGTCGTTAATAAAAAAGGAAAAAATGTACCGCGATGGGGATCCATCCAGCAGCTTTGGGTGAAAGCTGCCGACGCCGTGTTCAATCAACACACAGTGACTATATACACAACTTGTTGAGGCAGACACAAGAGTCGATGAAATAAAATACCCCGGCATGGCAATTAGTGAGGGCAAAAACTAACTCATTCAATGAGTTTCATCGTCGCACAATGCTTAGGGTGGAAGTTTTCCGTGACTTAACTTTTTGTCGGCTCCGACAGCATAAGTCATTAAATTGACTTTACGCTTGTCCGGACATGCCGCAGACTCAGGTGATTCGCATTTAATGCCAAAAGCTCCTGACTCCTGCGCTGCAGAAGACAAAAAGCTAAGTAACCGGGAAACTCTAAGCTTGTTCATTGACCCTACTCCACGCTTTTCTAAACTTTCTTACTTCAAATCCTTGCTCTCCCTTGAGTACTATGGCTCTTAATATTTGAAAAATACTTCACCTTCCAGTCCCTTGCTAATTATATGTCGTTACAATATAAAAAAAGGAAAAAAAAAAGATTTGGCACGTTTCTGACGAACCTAATGTGCGCCATAGAAGCCAATAAACTCGCAATGAAAAAACACAGGGGAATAAGGAAAACAAATTGGTGTGTATTCCGCTCAAACCTGGAACAGTCGGGAAAAACGGAGAGTAAGATTTAATCTCCGGTAGATCTGGATAATGTGGCAAACGACTTACAAAAGAGGATCATAATCGCCTACAATGCCATTTGACCTCTTGTAATGAGGTCTGTATGTCGTAATGTTCCTTGGTAGAACGAAAATCTAGCAACACTTGGAAGGAAGCTAGGCGCCTGTTCAATAAAGCGAAGATTACTGGTAACTGGTCAAACTACAAGACCGTTCTAACCAAATACAACATTGAGTTGAGAAAGGCTAAAACGCTATCAATGCGCGAGTTTTGTGAGAACATCGCAAACCTTCCAGAGGCAGTTCGCCTTCAAAAAGCCTTATTAAACGATCACACAAATGGCCTAATACAAGTGAAAAAAGGCGATGGTTCTCTCACAATTTGCAAAGTGAAACATTGGATGTTCTAATGAACACCCATTTTCCTAGGTCGGCTGCGAAAGACGAGAATTCGACAAATCAGGATTGTGATGGATTTCGTCCTAACAAGACTTGTGAGGCATCACAAAAACTGGCCTGTCGGATTTTCACATCATCTCTAATTAAATGGGCTATCAACACTTTCGAACCCTACAAATTCCGCTGGACCTTATAACATTCTTCCAATATTTCTAAACAAATCGGCAGAAATAATTCTTCCGGATCTACTAAACATTCTGAGATTCAGTCTTATGCTTGGGCACACCAGAAGTTAGGGTAATATTTATTCCAAAACAGGTAAAAAGACTTGACACTACCCTAGGCCTTTAGACCTATTACTTTGACATTCTGAAACCAATGGAAAAACTGTTGGACCACTATATTCGAACGGAGTGCTTATTGAAAGTTCCGCTAAACATGTACCAGTTTGCATATCAAAACGGCAAATCTACGGAAACAGCCCTACATACCTTAGTGACACTTATTGAGAAAACCCTCGATTTGAAGGAAATAGCTATTTGCGCTTTTTTGACGTCGAGGATTTTTTTTTTTGATAATGCGTCCTGCATATCAATTCACAAGGCCCACGCAAAAAGAGGAGTGGAAAAATCGATAGGGGACTGGATTCTCACAATGCTCAGGAGTCGAGAAATCACAGCAACTTTAGGAGACACGAAAGCAATTATAACAGCCAATTGAGGCTGTCCCCAGGGAGGCGTGCTATCACCCCTGCTCTGGTTACTAGTAGTGGGCGATCTTCTCAATGATCTGACTAAAATGGGTTTCTAGATTGTTGCATATGCAGATGACATTGCCCTAATTGTGAGCGGAAAACATGAATTTATACTATGTGATCGGATTCAATTAGCCTTGAACTTCATCATGACATGGTGTTTCAAAGAGGGAGTCAACGTGAACCCTGCAAAAACGGTCATTGTACCTGTGGGGATCGGTTCGACGGATCAAGACGTATTAAGTTGAATCTCCGTTGGTATCCGTTGGTCCGCAGGTTCCGAATGACCGACTTCCTCTTCCGGTTCATAGAAACGAAATGTCATTACGGTTTGACGAACAACCAACCTTTAGTGATCTCATGCTCTATTTCTATATATTATCCAAAAAATTTAAATCTATCTTACTTACAAAACGCCTGAGTTTAGTTTTAATACTGAACTTGGGGAAACGACTACCGCTACTGATACCTAGCTAACATTATAATGTCTTTACTAGCTACCGAAGGCCGACTTGACTACTGCGCATGTATTGAATCGGTTATCATGATCGTTTATAATTTCCCTCGCCTTATCAACCAAAATCGATTGTGATAAGGTTGATGGCTGAGTGTTAGTATAGTGTTATGGCAAATGTTTGTAGATGCAGTCATAGCCGGCCCCCTTGAAATCACGTTTCAACAAAACAATACAACAATGAAATGTCATACTAGAGAGACGAAAGTCGCAGCAAAATCCAGGTAAGCATCGTGATGAGTACATTTGTGCGAAAATCCAGTGGTGCAGAAGGGTTGTAATCTACATTTGGTTGTTTACCAGGTTGTTTTCGTTCCGCTCCCATCGTATAGAGGTACATATAAAAAATCAAAGAGATTCGGGTAGAGCTGAAAGTTAATGTACATTTGTTGGACAGGTACTCACCTTCTGAGCCAGTCCAATCAGGCCTTGTAATAATATGATTTATGAAATCGCATCGTTATGCAGAAGTGGAACAGTTGTCCGACTGCGATGTTTCAGCGCGTTGATCCTCCGGTAGTAAGCAATTTTTTGATACTGGTCGGGTATAAGTTCCAGTTAAGGTCCGCAAAGTAACCACTCGAACAACTCCATCGGGGCCTGGATGCACATCAATGATTCTAGCAAGGTGCCACTGAACAGGTGGCGAATACTCATCGCAAAGGATTACTACAGAACCAGGTTTTATCACAGTGGCTCGACGTTTTCGATCGGATGCTTGTAATTCGGCTAGATATTCCTTACGCCATCTCTGCCAATACCTTTGGAAAATGTACTGCGTTTGTTTATAGTGGTCCAATCGATTCATGTTGACGTTCCTCAAATCCACTTCTGGTAGCGTTTTCATGCTTGTGCCAATCAAAAAGTGCGCTGGAGTGAGTACGTTTATGTCGTCAGGATCGTCAGTGAGTGGAGTTAATGGCCGCGAGTTCATTACAGCGACTATTTGCACAAGAAGTGTTTGCATATCCTCTGAAGATAATCGATGAATTCCAAGTTCTCTTTTTATTGCAGATTTAGTGCAGCGAACAGCAGACTCCCAAAGTCCGCCAAAATTGGGCGCCTTCGGGGGTATAAAGAACCATTTAATTCCTTGCGCCGCGCATTCGGTGGCAATTTGCTTTTGACTGGCAGGACTGTTAAGAATGCGATGCAGATCGTACAGCTCGTTTTTCGCTCCAGCGAAATTCTTGCCATTATCTGAGTGCATGATGGCCCACAAACCGACGGAAGGCGGAAAGAAAACAAGGAGTTGACAGATCAGTGGCAAGTTCTAAATGCACTGCTTTTGTGCTGAAGCAAACAAAAACAGCGATGTATGCCTTTCCAGGAGCAGCCTTCCTATGTAGAGGCTTCAGATAAACAGGACCACAATAGTCCACTCCAGTAATAGAAAATGGTCGACTAGGGGAAACCCTGGCAGATGGCAGTTGTCCAAAAGGTTGTCGCACCGGAATAGGGTTGGCTCGGCAGCATCGATGGCAAATTCTTAGGACTAAATTTATTGCTCTTTTTCCATGAAGTGGCCAGAATTCCTGTCGCACGAGAGACAAAGTCAACCGGCGACCGCCGTGGATGCTCAACCGATGATAGTGTTCAATTATTTGTTTGGTGAAAGGTTGTGACTTCGGAATGATTGATGGGTGTTTAGTTTGGTACGACTCGCCAGAATTATGCAACCGTCCGCCCACTCTTAAGATACCATCTTCATCAAGATACGGTTTTAGCAAGCGGATGGCAGACTTACAAGAAACGAAACGTGAGGCGCGCAGTTCTTTGATGTCCTCGAGAAACTGCTCTTGCTGTACCAATCTGGTAAGAGCTAATTTACTAGACCTAAGCTCATCAACGGTTAGGTAGTCATTAGTTATACGACTGGTCCGCGAACGACAATTTCGTGCAAAGCGAATACAGTATGCAACGGTTCTTAGTAATTGTTGCAAACTGGAAAAGCGTGAAAATAGCGGGTTGATATCTGGTATAGCCGACAGAGCTACCACCTGCTGTCTGGCTTCTAGCATTTCATGTGGAATTCGACGGTCACTGATTCCATCATATGTTGGCCATTCTTCTGTTGTTTTACTAATCCACTCCGGTCCTCGCTGCCACAGGTCGTTTTTTAAAAACAGCTCTGCGTTCATCCCTCTTGAAACAATTGGATTGTCCTGGATTGTCCTTTCCCGCCACGTAATTCCAGTTGTGTCCGAAAGTGAATGTTTGAATTTCAGACACCCTATTTCCAACAAAGGTTTTCCATGTATTTGGCGGGGATTGTATCCACTGGAGTACGATTGTAGAATCAGACCAAAAAAAAGCGCTAGTTGTGGTCATTTCAAGAGCCCTAGTAACTTTCGCATACAATTTTGCTGCTTCTCGGGCGGCACAAAGTTCCAATCTGGGTAGGGTCAATCGCTTGAGAGGAGCGACCCGCGATTTGGCTGCAATCAACTTCACCCCTACTTCCTTATTAAGGTTTTCACTTTTAATATATAAACATGCTCCATAAGCCTTTTCTGAAGCATCCGAAAAAACATGAATTTCGCTTTTCATCGTTTCCTCAACGAAGGCGTATCGTGGTACTTGCAATTTCCCCAACAAATTAAGCTTGCAGCAAAATTCGTTCCATTGCCTTTCGATATGCTGTGGGAGGGGCTCATCCCACTTTACTTGAAGTAGTGCTAACTCTTGCATGAATATTTTCGCCATAACGATTACCGGTGCCGCTATTCCCAGGGGGTCGAATAGGCTAGCGATGGCTGAGAGAATTTTGCGTTTAGACCAAGATGCTTGACTGTTTGACGTGGAGAAGTTGAACCTGAGTTTGTCCGTTGCTGGTTCCCAAGTAATTCCCAGTGTCTTGACATGTTCGCCGGACTCCAGTTTAAAATCGATTGTCAGCTGGGTTCCGAGATCACAAGCAGGAATGTCAGCAAGTACTTCAGGAGCGTTTGAGCACCATTTGCGAAGTTTAAAACCTCCCTTGTCCATAATTTGTTCCAATTCCTTCCTCACTTGAATCGCCCTTTGAACGTTAGATTCACCACCGATATAGTCATCAACATAAAAGTCCTTTTTTACAATGTCTCCTGCCAATGGATAATCTTGCTTTTCATCATCTGCTAGCTGCTGCAATGCGCGTGTGGCGAGAAATGAAGATGGTGTAAGCCCATACGTTACTGTTTGCAGCTCGTAAATTCCTACAGGTTCATTCGGGGCGAATCTCCAGAATATTCGCTGATATTTCGTATCCTCTGGATGCACCACCACCTGTCGATACATCTTTTCGACGTCAGCCACTAGTCCAACCTGATGTTTTCGAAACCGAATCAGCAGTGTAAGGAGATCCTCCTGTATAACTGGACCCTTAGCCAAAGCATCATTGAGCGAATATCCCGATGAGGTCCTTGCTGATCCATCAAACACCACCCGAACCTTTGTGGTAGTGCTCGAATCTTTAATAACCGGATGATGTGGCAAAAAGCATCCTTCTATCTGCCTTTCGTTCAGCTCAGAAACCGAATTAATTTCCGCGACCTTTCTCATGTGACCCAATTCCAAATATTCCTGCATGAAATTTACATACTGTTCCTTTAATTTGGCGTCCCGTGAAAGGCGCCTTTCCAAATGTTGAAACCGGTTGAATGCCAAAAATGCAGTGTCTCCCAACATGTTCTCGAAATTTACTCGTTTTGGCAATTTGACTACATAGCGTCCTTCGGTTGAACGCGCAAAGGTTCTTATGAAATATTCATCGCTATCTGTTTCCTCTTTTGTCCACGCTGGTTGATCTGATAGGTCTTCTACTTGCCAAAATTTTTCTAGCAATTCCAACGTGTTCTCCTCAGATAATACGTGACACAGTACTGTGTTTTCTCCTCCTGCTGTTGCTCTGCCCGAAACAATCCATCCAAAAACCGTGTTAATTAAAATTGGTAAGTTGGGTCCAAGTTCAATTTTGGCCCTTTCACTTGTTACAAGAAACTCGTAAAACCATTCAGCCCCAAGTAGCATATCTATTCTACCAGACTTGTGAAACGTTGGGTCGGCAAGTTGCAGCTTTCCGGAAATATTCCAACTATTTGTTTCGACGTTTGTTATTGGTAAATTTCTCGTTACAGATGGAAGAACCACAAAACTCATGGATCGCGAGTAGTTGGAAACTCGGGAAGTGACTACAGCAGGTACCTTGCCTGTGCAACAGATTGTCCAACACCCGATATAGGAAGGTTTACCACCCTACGCTTCATCTTAAGAATTTGGCATAATCTCTCACTACAAATTTTGATCTGTGATCCACTGTCGAGAAGAGCTCTAACGAGTACCGGTTTTCCTGTGGGATCAGGTATCGCTACTATTACCGTCGACAACAACACTTGAGTGTTCTTTGGAGAACGACTGACGCTTGACGAATTTACTACAACTGCATCATCCTCTTCGCCATTGTGCCTTCCAGAGTTAAGTGATCCCTCTTCAAAGGTTACCGCATGTGCAACGCCGCCTGCTGCAGTGAATCCAGGATGAATCATGGTGTGATGCTTCTTTCCGTAGGTTCTGCATGTGTAGGTTGATGAACAATTTCTCACCCAATGTTCAGAGCGGAAACAGTTGCTGCTTAATCGTTTTGTGTTGACCATTCTTAATCTCTCTTCAACCGACATTTGCTGGAATGTAGGGCATCGAACAAGTGAGTGCATATCACCACAGCAATGGCAGCGGTACTGAATTGGCTCCGTGGCTGAATGTGACGTAGATCTATGTGGCATCGCACGCTTATCCATTGGACCAACCGCTATGGCGTGAGCATTTTTCATGTCAACCTGAACTGCTTCCAGTACTCTAGATCGTTTTTGGAGAAAGTCAACGAGTTGATCGTACCGCGGGTTATCAAATTCAGCAGCACAATCCTCCCAAGACTTCAACGAAGCATCATCGAGCTTTGAACACATTAAATGAACTAATAATGCTCCCCAATGATCAGTCTCCTCACCAAGCTGCTTTAAAATTTTTGTCCGTTGCTCGAACTCATCGACAATTCCTAGGATTGATGCGGAAGATTCTCTCTTTATTTTAGGGTAATCCAAAAGTGCTTGCATGTGCCTTTTTTTTAATAAATAATCATTCGAATACCGCTTCCTTACTGTTTCCCAAGCAATTTCGTAGCTGTTGGCTGTCAAGGTTATAGTTTCGATCAGCTTTAACGCCTCACCTTTCAGGGCCGATCGCAAATAATGAAATTTCTGAACAGCACTTAGCCCATCTGCCTCGTGAATGAGGGCCACAAATGTATCCCTGAATGTCAACCAATTGTTGTAGTCCCAGTGGCGTAGTAAGAAAATTTTTCGGGGGGGATATGAAATTTTTTGTATATATATGAAAAAATGTTCAAAAACATTCTGAGCAGGAAAAAAATGTTCAAAACCAACAACTCAGGGAACGGATTTGGGTAGTCAAGGTAGTAAAGCTGTTGGTATAGAATTAATGCTCTTCCCCTACGAGGACAATCTGGGCGGCAAACTTCAGACTGTCTAATTTACTGAGCCCTTCAGTTCCCTTGTGCCATTCAGTACCACTTCCTCGTTAAGCTTCCGACTGGTTCGCGAACTACTCGGTCTAGTCCCCGACGATAGATCTAGCCTACTCCGACGAAAAGTTCCCCGGCGAGAGAAGTTCGAAAGCAAGCCAACGAGCCAGGTGCTGCAAGCAGTTCGGCGATTCCGGTAGAGTAGGGCATCCGGTTTGCTGGAGCCCCGGCGAGGCTGGTGGTGTATCGTCGCGATCTACGCGGTCTCGTTCCCGGCGGTGAATCTGACTACGCTGACGGAGAGGTCCCAGACGAAAGAAGTTCTCCCGATACCGATTCTTATTTGGTTTCAGTACTACAACTTCTTGAGCCCTTTGGCTCCGTGGCCGGTGCCATTTAGCACCCCAACTCCTTTAAGCCCTTTAGTTCTCTTCTTGGGCCATTTAGCACTACTTCCTTGATGATTCATTCAGCTCCTCAACTTGTTCGCGAACAACTCGGTCTATTCGATGGACGATGGACATGACCTACTCCGACAGAGAATTCCTCGGCGCGAGAAGTTCTCCCGAGATCGAGGTAATCAGCTAGGTGCCAAGGTCAGTTCGGCGATTCTGGTGAAGCAGGGTGTCCGGTGCACTCGTGCGCCGATGACCCGTGACTAGTGGTGCCTCGTCGCTGTCTACTCAGTCTAGTCCCCAGCGATGAATCAAGCTTACGCTACCGGAGAGTTCCCTGGCGAAAAAAGGTCTCCCAATATCGATTCTTCTTTGGTTTTCGCTATTTTCTATCGGAACAACCGGTGGGGTGCCGTGGTCGGTCTGACGAATCCGCATGGAGCGTGACGTCCGGTTCGCTGGCGTTTCGACGACTCATACTCGCTGCTCTGTTGCAGTCTACTCGACTAGTCCTCGGAGGTTCGATGTCCATTCCGTTGTAAGACGGTCATGATCTACATCAGCGGTTCTCAACCTTTTTCGTACCAATGACTCCTTAGATATCATACTGGGTTGCTGCGGACCCCTATAGTTAAACATCAATTTTGTATGCTATCAATATGTTATTTTCAATTTGTTGGGAAACATGACTTGAAATTTCAATATGCACTCGGAAAATATATTTTTCTTCGCGGACTCACAGCAATGACTTCGTGGCCCCCTAGGGGTCCGCGGACCCCTGGTTGAGAATCACTGATCTACATCATATCTCTGTTTACTGCGTTCCACGTCTTTACGTTGCTTGTCATTCTGTAGGCTACATTATCCGGGTTGATGATGGTGAGGACCGTTTTAAGTAGCTCCCTGCACATCACTCCAAACCTCGGACATTCAAAGACTCTCCTCGGACATTCAAAGACTTCAAACCTCGGACATTCAAAGACGCTCCGGTGTCTCCTCGACGATCTCACACTCCAAGCACAGTGTTGACGTTGCGTACCCACACCGATGAAGATACTCCTTAAGCAGCCGTGGCTCGGTAGGAGCTGTGTCAGGTGGAAGGTCATCTCTCCGTGCTTTCTATTGACCCACGCCGATAGGTTTGGATGAGCCGGTAGGTCCACTTTCCTTTCTCCGTATTGTCCCATTCCTGCTGCCACGTCACCATCGAATGGATTCTCATCATCTTTCTCACGTTTCTGGCGTTTTATTGTTTGTAGCACTTGATATCCTCCGTCAGGGTAATGCAGATGGGGATCATCTCGGCGACAAAGCATACTGCCTCCGGTACGCAATCGCAACTCGTACGACCAGCAATCGAAGCATCCTGTCCAACAACCTGTCCTGTCCAACAACTCCGCCACCGACACCTCCATTTCTTCAAGTGCCTCACCGTTAGTGACACATCGTCCACGAAACCAACGATTTTCACTTTCCTAGGAAGCCGCAGTGTTAAAACTCCATCGTACATCCCATTCCAAAGTGTTGGACAGAGAATGGAGCCCTGAGGAACGCCCGCTGTGACTCGCATTGCATATTGCCCGTTTGTTCGTCTGGTACAGCAGTGCTCTACTCTGGTAGTAGCTCTTCAGGATCTGGCTCATTCTTTTATGTCACGCTGCAGCATTGGTCTATTCGAGGTTGGATGGCCCGGTGACTTCCCTGACTTTAGCAGCAACATCAGTTTCTGCACCTTCCTCATTTCGGGGATTACCATCATCTAAAGACTTCAGCAGTAGCATCCTGAATATGTCCGGATATGTCAGGGTCGCAGCTTTCAGCGCCACGGTTGGTATTTCATCCGGACAGGGGGTTTTCTCTGATTTTAGTCACATCGACGCTTCTTTGAGCTCGTCGTTAGTCACTTACCACTCGGCTGTGTTACCTCCTTCTTCTTCGCCGTACGGTGTCGGTGACCAGGTAGTTGAATCGTGATTCGGGAAGAGACCCTCAACGATTATCTTTAGCTTACCCGGGTATATTTCAGCTGGTGTCGACGGACCCTCGTCTTCGTCATGGCGACTCAGTACGCGTCCCCCAGGGATTGGCGTTTATTTCTCAGCACAGCTACTCATGGCAATTGGCTTGCTAAGCTTGATCTCCCGTTTTAAAGAGTCCCTACCTTCTCGAAACGTCGCTTGCGCTATTCTTTCACTCTCCGTTCTTACGATCTGAGCCTGCCTTCTGGATCTAAGACAAGAAGCGTGTACGCCGTCTACTGCATGGCCCTAGTTTTCGTGACATTGTATCGTCACAAGCCGTCACAATCCTTCTTGTTAGATCAGCCGCATAAACGTACTTGATTACGTTGTTCGCCGTAGTAACTAGGTTTTCGTTAAAGTCTTTCGTCTTCCACTTTAGCTTGCGGCCCGTCCTTCTTCATGCTGCAGCAGGGTTCCATTGGCTGATGCGGTAGCGAATCGCCTGGTGGTCTCTATGGGGATACTTCTCTCACACTCTCCAGTCCATGTTCGCCGTCAGTCAAGGACTACAGAATGCGGAGAAATTTCTCTCGGTACCGATATCCGTTTCGTGAACCAATAAGCTCCCAGCTCCTCGCTTCGCCGCGATCTATTTGTTATAGTCCTCGGCGGTTGAGCTAGCCTCCACACCGTGCCGTCAGGTAGGTGTCGAGTCTGCAGCCAATTTTCACTACAAGGAAATATTTTCACAAGATAACTTTAGCAAATGAAACTTTGAGAATTTTATTTAAAATTTGAGGCAAATTTTTGTTTAACATATTGTATTTTTGCAAAATTCTCCAAAATATTTCGGGGGGGGGGGGGGGGGTTTCGTCCCCAAACCCAACCCCCCCCCCCCACACCCCCGCTACTACGCCACTGTGTAGTCCCCATCGAATTCAGGTAGGACGATCTGGGGAAGCCTAATTCCAGCGTTTAATCCAGCTGTTGCTCTTGCTATCGAAAGATCAAGATCAACAGGGGCGCTCGCGGACGGTTCCAAAAGTTCCTGAAGCCCGGCGCTTGTCTCGAAAAACAGTTTCTCAAAAGCTGTCCTAGCACTGGCATTGTCCTCTTCCTTCTCTGCAGTCTCGTCTAGTGACTCAATCACATCCTGTAGCTCTTCATATTCCTCCCATTTTTTATTTAGCTTGTCCAACCTGAGTTTCACCTCGTTCAACACTCCGCCATTGTACTCCGTCAGAAACGTCGCGTGACGATTCACTGATGCAAATAGCTGTTCCCGTTTGCGTAGTTTCTCTTTCAATTTTTTGTCCGCCATATAGAATTTTTTAGTGGTCCAAGAAAGCAAGTTAAATCTGGAACCGAAAGACACAGGAAGCACCCACTAGCAACCGATAGATTAACTGGACAGGTACTCACCTGGTACCTGTTTGAGACAGGCCTTGAAATATTTTGACGTTCTTGCGATTCCCTGAACTCCGGCAGTTGAATTACGAACTTCGTTGATCTCGCGTTTGATCTCCGTGGCCGTAATCATCGAGGGTTTCCGCAGGATTAGTAAGCTCTACGCCAGTGACTGTAGTTTCGTTGCGTTGTCTTAGATTCAATAGGAAAGAAAAGACCCAGGAGCACCACAATATGATAATAAAGTTTATTGGACAGGTACTCACCCGAGTGCCTGTCTAAATAGGCGTTGTAATGCTTGAATATAGATAGATGAAAAGATCCGCGATGGCGTACCCACGCCAATTGAACAATGAAGAAACCGCGACAATGGCGATTTTTGCTAAGTAATTATTCTAGCTCCAAACCCAATGTATCATGTAATTAGATCTCACGGCATCAGAATTTTCGTTAAATTCCTTCTCCGATAATTGTATATTTCGCTTGATCCACAATCCTGGTCACGGCACCATTTTATGTGGGGATCGGTTCGACGGATCAAGACGTATTAAGTTGAATCTCCGTTGGTATCCGTTGGTCCGCAGGTTCCGAATGACCGACTTCCTCTTCCGGTTCATAGAAACGAAATTTTTGACGAACAACCAACCTTTATTGATCTCATGCTCTATTTCTATATATAATCCAAAAAATTTAAATCTATCTTGCTTACAAAACGCCTGAGTTTAGTTTTAATACTGAACTTGGGGAAACGACTACCGCTACTGATACCTAGCTAACATTATAATGCCTTTACTAGCTACCGTAGGCCGACTTGACTAATGCGCATGTATTGAATCGGTTATCATGATCGTTTATAATTTCCCTCGCCTTATCAACCAAAATCGATTGTGATAAGGTTGATGGCTGAGTGCTAGTATAGTGTTAAGGCAAATGTTTGTAGATGCAGTCAGTACCGTTTTCCAATAGGAAAAAAACTGAAGTTGGTTCTCCCAATGCTCAGTGGAACTACAATCAACTACGCAGAAGAAGCTAGGTATTATCCTAGACAAAAAACTGAATTGCACCTGATATACGCCGTTAATAAAGCAACAACAGTTGTAACTACTGGTCCTATACGACCATCACCAGACCACATTTAACTTATTCTTCCATTGTGCGGTGGCCCAAAGTGGAGCAAAAGACCGCCCAAGCTAAATTAAGTATAGTTCAGAGGCTAGCCTGCCTTTCTATCACAGGCGCTATGAAATCAACACCCACTACAGCTATGGAAGTCATACTGCATCTACGTTCATTGCACAAACATGTTATGAGGAAGGCGAGACTTGGCTCTCTGAGAGTGCTAAAGGATAAACCACTATTTGATGGGGATTTAAATGGTCAACTGAATATAACAAAGGAACTCAAACTAAACCCTGTCTTGACTACAGTTCAAGATAAAATGGAGGCCAAACCGAACTTTGATATATCATATGAGGTCCACAAAGTGGATCATCAGATATGGGATGTAGGAGGTCTCATACTACCTCAAGCTACAATATCATTCTATACGGTTGGTTCTAGAATGGGTGATGGGTCTACAGTTTTCCGTTGTACCGCTTTTCCCCGAAAACCATTCCCCAGAAACTAAAACACCGAAGTTTTTTCCCCAGAAGGAACCATTCTTCAGAATACCATTCCGTCGAAAGTACCAATTACCAGAAAACCGTTACCCAGAATGAACAAATACCCAGAAGTTCATACCCCAGAAAAAAACATTTCTCAGAAATCGAGGTATTTTAACTGAAGATGACTTATTTATTAGTATTAATATTCAGGTTTGGTTTTGTAATATAAGAGCTATTGATAAAATGGCATCTTTTAATGTTGTACCATCTTCCTGGTCGGCAATTAAAACTTCTTTTAATTTTTTGTCTCTCCTGCATATTTTTTTACAACGACGCCGGTTAATCATATCTCCTTGCAGATATTGCATATATTCCGCCGATGTGGACTGCTCTTCCTCTTTGAATGCTTTCATACACAACCGCATAAAATTTAAGGTCACTGGTACCTTTTAAGAGTGCATTTTATTTGTTGTGATACCCTTCTATTGCGTTTGAGGTTCTGGGAATGTCATTGAGGGTGTTGTATCGAGTCCATAATTCAGGGGAAAATCTGGCCTGTGCCTGTGCGCAGTGTTTTCCAACCGCTTCCCCAAAACGTATTTTTTTCGATGTAATCGAAACACGGGGCCATTTGATCCGGAGCTAAAGCACGAACAATACCCAAGCCTTCAAGCACATCTTGAGCTTCAAAAAGTCCAAGGCCTTGGTTTGTCTGAAAGAGATCTGCATTTGCACGCTTTTCCAGTTAATCCCAATTTTTGGATCCGTTTCCACTAATTTTTCGTTAGGTGGAAAAAGCAACCATATCGCACAGAATTGGGAACAATCCTTGCGATAGCGTTTATCTCATCGGTTTCGAAATCTGTCAATACAATCGACGGATTAATTGTAATATTGTTGTTAGCTGCTATGGTTTTCATCAGTTTTAGAGCTGTTTAGTAGTTGGATTCTGATTTATCTGGAAGGAGCATGTGTACTAAGGGCAAGAACGTTCGTTCAATGCTCAATGTTCCGATTGACCCGTGGATGGCAATTTATGTAGCAGATGAATCAATAAGCGCATGACCTGTGATCAACTCGTATGCCCGGTTTATTCGAACATAGGAGTTGACTCCTTCTTTTAAACATGAACAGTCAGGCGTGGGTTATCAAACATGTTTCTTGAACCAGAACCATTTCTAGGTATATCTACCTGTGCAATCAAACTAGAACCAAATACAAATATGAAGTGTTGATTCAACCACATTTAATAAATGTCAGTCTGTTGAGAAGCGTCGTTTCTCACTTGTTGACCATAATTGATTCAAATCTAACATCTTAATGCAGCCTTTAAAGGGTTAGAGCAACTCACTCGTTGAAATTCCTGGTTTCACACAAGGAAATCACTTAGTACAATTGATTTTTGGTTTATTCGTTGAAAATCTTTGCCATTATGGCGAAAAAACTGAACACTGAACTGTGCGGCAAATCCGTCTTCGAAGAGGCTATAAATGTCACCGAGCTAATAAACAACCTAACAGTAGTCCCAAACAACACGAACTGGCCAGTATTCGGGCCCGTTAGTTGAACGGCCAGGTGTTGATGAAATTTGATGGATGTGTCTTGATCGCCGGTGAAATTTATGCGAAAACCTATTTCAAATAAATCTATGGCTCGAATTTTACAAGGCTGCTCACGCGGTAGCCTTGTAAAAATTTGTTTTCGAAACAAATGGCTTAACAAAGGAACTGTTCCTCTGGCAAGTAAATCAGCATCAGCAGTGGCCCAATTACGTAATGGCCTAATCTAGCCAGCTGTCATAACAGCAAGGACTTGCTTCAATGGTCGATAATGGGGTCCAATGGTGTGTGTGGTTTTCTACTTCGTGGTAAAGCTATTACGCTGACCCAGCACACGTTCAATAGTTAGACCATACTACCGATTTCATCCATTGTGTACCAGAATGAGGGACTCTGAAAGGAAAAGGTAACTCTGAACCCTATCCCTCAAACCTCTACCAAATACAAATATGTTAATAGAATTTTCGGCAGATCAGCCACACTACTCTTTCGATTAGTGGGGGTGAACTCAGTGTTGCTAAAAGAGCGAGAAGCCAACACACCCTCCTCGTTCGCCAGCGAGCGCGAGACTCACACTGTATTCTCCCTACTGCTGTACACACGTTTTCGAAGAACTCTCAAATATGTGACGATCAGCACGAGCGGCAAATATGCTTGATTCATGTGAGTTATCTGCCTTCGCTATAGGCTCGTGTGTCACTCGCAGTCTTGTCGGCTCGTTAGATTTTAGCTCTAACGGCGAGTGGGTTCCCATGATGGGATTCCTCGGCTGCGAGTTTTCACTGCATGCCACCCACT
This sequence comes from Topomyia yanbarensis, assembly GCF_030247195.1. NCBI lineage: Eukaryota > Metazoa > Arthropoda > Insecta > Diptera > Culicidae > Topomyia > Topomyia yanbarensis. The sequence continues at coordinate 90,000,696 of NC_080670.1, read as the reverse complement.
CCCGTGTGCTAAGCACTCTTTACAGCTCTGAAGATGTTTATTAGAACAGCTCGTATACACTCTTTTAGCAACTGGGAGCGCTCGTAAAGGAGCGAAGGGATCAGGTACGGCATTCTGATGAAATCCTAGAACAATGCAAGGAAAAATTAACTAAACTAACAGTGCGCGCGTTCGCATTAAATTGCCATTGTATACATACGTTATCTGTCTATACAGGTTTATACCGGCCGTATTTAAAGAACAAATTAAATATATTGTTTTTCATATTTTTTTAAAATATGTAAACAAATTATAAGTGCGGTGTCTTAAAAAACTTGTCTTTTAAGGAGCGTCTACTATAAAGTGCTCAAACTGAAAGTAATTTTGTTATACGATTTTGATGGCAAGGTGACAATGGACCTCTCGTTAAGGTCTATGTATATATTCATTATGAATGAAAAATTTTCAGTCATGCAAAGCCACACATACGAGCGTTCGAAGAAAAGACGTTCAGCCATTTCCATGTCGAGGAATGCCGCGGAGGACATGATAACTCTTGATACAATTGTCTGAAATAGGAAATTCAATAAGATTTTTAAAACATAGACTTGTAGTTACTCGCTGAACCAAAAAAATAAATAGAACACTTGGAATTTCGGAAAATGGCATAAGAAAAACCGAAAAATAAAATTCGTTAACTTTCCTTCAAAATAACGAGGAAGATTTTTGTATTCCATTTTCCCTTAGTTCAACGCCTACACATGTTATGCATTCTCATAAAAAATTAAGTCAATTCGTTGAATGGTTTTTGAGTTATCGGCAATTTGAAAAATGCGGTTTCGAGAAAGATGCTATTAAAGTTGCCGATAGACTGAAATCGTTGAAACGCATGGTTGTTTAGAACAAAAGAAGATCAGTGTGGTCACCGAGATTGCACTGGGCTTTTCTAGAGGTTCAATACTAACAATTAAACGAATAAAAACATTAATGTTTTTTTACCCACTACGCCAGGCAACCCCTTAACCTTGCGGAAGTCGCGCTAGTGCACTGAGTGCACACTGCTCTGAAAATCTAGCGAAATCGTCTTAGAGCAACAGCGGCTGCTCGTTCAGTGGGCCATAAGTGCGACTTCCGGAGGGTTAAGGAAATAATACCACATATTCTATAAAAGTCCATGCTGGCTAATGGGTTTGCATTTTTGTACCGATTATACACTTCTGAGCAGAAGTAAAGGGCGTATATAACGCACTTCTGGGCAGAAGGGAAGCATGTATGTGATATCCAGCAATAAAATCTAAAGCTTTTTAAGAATAGTTTCTTTTTTGAACAATGAAAATTGGAAACACGAATATAATATAATTTATTGAAAAAAGTAAAAAAAAACTAATCTGCTACTACCAATTTTACTAAGATGGTAAATGGAATAAAGTTGCGTCCCACTAATATATAGTAAATTATCGTGAATAATTATTTGAACAGTATTGTGCAAACTGTTTTTTTTTCGTCAAGAAGAATCAGTATTACCGAAAACAATGTTGTTCAGTCATGTTCAAATCTCAATTAGTACAGATTTATAAAACATTGGTATATACTTGTTGAAATGATTTAAACCTTAGATTATGTGTATGAATAAGAGAAGCAAGTGATCACGATAGTAGGAATTAATTCAGAGATATTTCATTTCATTAGGTATTTTAATTTTCATTTAAATTCAGCATTTTCAAAATTTTCATTTTCAGCATTACATCAAAACGCTCAAAGAGAAACTATTTTCATTTAAAGTTTGATTTTAATAATTACCTTAACTATTCTTTACATTTTGTCTATTAATTCTATAATTTATCATCCCACATCCATGCTTTTTGTCAAATTTAAATATTGATTCATCCTTTATACTATTTAATTGCCATTGAAAATAACTTTTTATACTTAATTCGGCAAAACAACCCATTCGGGAAAATACCAAGCGGCAAAATAAACCAGTTAATTCGTTATCCGGGAAAAGCCAGCGTGAGGAGTTGACGAGCAATTAAAAATTACTATTTCAATGCAAGTATTGCTTGTGCCACAAAAACTCGATTCGAACCGTATTACGCACTTAACATTCTACTAAAAAAATCTCATAGACTGGTTAGTTCGACTGGCCTGTCTATGAGATTACCATCTCTATAACATAAAATACATGTGTTGTGACAGCTCGCAGTTTTCAGTAGCAGCTTGATTACTCACACTTTTAAAGTGCAGAGTTCAGGTTAGTTGAAAGTGCGCAAAATCATTCACTAGAGATTTCTTCTATTATAGTCCGCTGGTTGTATCAATTTAGGACTATGAACGAATGTTTTAGAATATATAACGCATAGAGTACTTTTCTTACAGCTGATAGATTTGCTCTGATTCCATCGTATTTTGGAGGACAAGGACAGCGTATATTGGAATTGGTCACGAAATATTCAATAAATCAAGTCCTTATGTTTAGAAATTCACTTTATGACGGTAGTCAATCTCCTACATACATATTCTATAGAAGCCAATGTTTGTTAATGGGTTTGAATTTTTGTAGTGAACCGCATTAAACACGTTTATCTCGAAACCATGTATTTAATCCGAATATCCGATTCATTTAATGCAAAATGTACCAGGAATGGTCATAGATGTATACTACCCATGATCGCATATTTGTCCCGTTTTCTTTGGGATTTCCTATCTTTATGGGACTGACTCTTGTAGTAACTATTTAATTCGATATTTTACGAAAATTATCTGAGCGATTTATGCATATATTCTTTCAGTGACATATTTGACAATAAAAACTGTACCTGTCATTTCATTATCCCATTTCATTATTTGACCAAAAAACTAATTATTTTAAGAAGATCATATATGCAGCATTGAGGGGAATTATATATATTTGACATGTTAAGGTTCCACATATTTAAAAGTGTCAATCCAAGCGATTTTGCAGTTTTTTTTTTTAAATTTACGTTTTAACGCAACTGCATTTCATTCGGGTGCGTTTATTTTCCTTTTCCGTTATACCAGCGTCATGTCAACCTCAATGCAGACGATACATTAGCTTCCATCAACGTAAATGTCCGTCAACGCCACGTCGTCGTTCCATCAAGATAAGTTGAATGCGTCTCTCGTTCACACTTCCCGTACGTCAAAGCATTCCGTGCTGTTGATGTTGTGTATGAATACCTCCATTTAACTGCATATAACTAATTTTGACGTTTCCATGACGTGCTGTACCGGTGACGAAAGCCAGACGTATTGTGTAAATCGATCTTCAAACAGCCGCGGCTTAGACTTTGTACATAAAATATCCGAATAAATTCATTTTCATACATTATTGGTCTACCAACGAAGAACGAAATGCGAGTGGGAGCGAGAGCGCTAGCGACTGCAAGAGTGCGAGTGAAGGCGAACGCGCTTAAGAGTGCGAGAAGATACGAGTGGGTTAAAGAGCGCGAGTGGCTACGAGTGGGAGCACGGACGAGTGGGAGCATGGGCGAGCGGGAGCATGGGCGAGTGGGAGCACGGACGAGTGGTAGCAGCAGTAGGAGTGAGCGCCAGTGGGTGGGTGCGAACGAAAGAGTGGGTTTCAATATGTGCAATTTGAGTCGCTTTTGGCCGACTGGCACTCGCAGAAATTCTACCCGGCTGGGGAGTGAACGAAAGAAAGGCATGCATGGAGAACACTCGGATACGAGTGTTGGGCGCAATGAGAACACGCGAATGAGAAATACAAGAGTTATTTTTACGAGTTCAGCAACACTGGGTGAACTTGATGCGCTTCTCACACCAGGCCGGTGTAGTTTTTTCAACGACATATAATTTTTCAAAATTTACGCACATGTTCCGTCGACATGTCGGTTGTTGGTGTTGGTAGGATGCAGGAGATTGCACACCAGGATATTATTTTTGACACTTTCGGTGTTGCACTTGAGGCAACGTGGGGTGGTTTTTTGTTGAGTGCCGAGCAGGCGACTGATTTCCGGTTCATCCTTGTTTCTAAGAGAAGGTTGTGCTTCTTTTGCCATCTCAGTTTCGGCTGCCTACGTCGGATCGTAATCGAACGAGAAGAGATTATATTGTGCGAGAAGAGATTATTTAAAGAAACCACCCAACTTACAACTACTGGCCACTGAACGATATCGAACCGCAAATCTGCACAGATACAAACAAATGTCAACAAAAAAAATTAATAAATTTAAGAACGGCATGCTCTGATCGGATTTATCAAAATGTGTTGCCATTTCTTATTACTTTTCAGTGTTTGTTAGTTGTCAAGCACATGCACAGGGTTCATTAAATCTAGTTTTCGGAGAGCCAAAAAATGATTACCCTTTTGTATGGGACCTTGGCCTATTTAATTTGTATTTGCTAGAACTTTCGGCTTGGGCAAGAGACCAACTACTAAACGACTGGTGTAACGTAGAAGGCGCCCGACAAGCTAAGAAATTCATACATCCAGATACAACGAGAGCCAAAAAACTTATGGATCTAAAACGAAAAGATTTGCGTAAATTCACAGGTTTATTTACGGGACATCGTATCATCTGAAAAAACTGGCAAAAGTCAAGATGACAATTGTTGATTCTGTAACTACGAGCCCGAAAACTCGGAACAGATTCTCTGCCATTGTACTATTTCTTCGAAGGGAGCAATACTTCGGAAGGTATCTTATGACGCCTCATGAGGTATGGCATACCTGTCCCAAACGGATCCTTAGTTACATAATTAATGTACTACCCGTTGGGACGACACATGTGGACAAAAAAAAACAACTCGCTTCCAACTACATTGGATTCGGGCAATTTGTAACATGTAGAGCAAACAGGGGAAAGTTTCCCCTAACAAAAAAAATAAAACAAAATACTATTGTATGATACCCCACATGGGTAGTTACCATAGTTCAATCATTATCTTACGTATATTCGAGAGGGTAAACAAACAAGTATCAAACAGTAACGTTTGCCATTGTATACTCGATCTTTACATAAGAGATACAAATGATGTGCTCTTACTATTGAAGTGGAGCAAAGCACGACATACCAGCTTCTTTTCTATTGAAAATCTTGAAACACAGAAGATTAGCCTGTCGCGCTAAAGAAACCGAAAATAGCGACTGGTAGTACATGATTGTCTTTTAACATATGCTAACATTTGACAGCTATAGCAATAAATTGCTATCTTTATTATTGGCGTTGCTGAATTCATCTGAACAGAAACATGTTGAAGTGTGGCAAGTTACCCCGCTGCTGCAAATTACCTCGTATGACGGTAACCTTCTATCTGGCGCAGTTCCAATCTGGTAATGATTGTTTTAAACAATACCTACATCGGAAAGGACACGCTGTGTCACCCTTTTGTCCGTGCTGGAGTGCATAAACGTCGAGAGGAAACACCGAAGCATGTGATCCTCGTCTGTTTTAGATTCAACGCAGCGCGAAGATACCTTCGCTTAACGTAGATGATATTGTGGCAGAGATGTGTTGAGACGAGGGTACATTGAATGCCATCTGCATAGTAGTGACACGAATACTGTCGGAACATCAGAGAAAGTGGCGAGTAGAACTGGCAACATTAACTAGCAAGATATGGGCGATATAAGCGAGTGGTTCAAGCCAGCTATAAACCCTGCTAAAGCGGCCGTGAAGGGACGTGAACCAGGTCTTTTGGCTTCTCCAGATCGGTTTACGTCCCGATGAGTTCCAGAGCAGCGACGTTCGTATGTGAACAGGCTACTAAGTGGGAAATGAGCACTAAGTTAGCAACACCAACAAGTAGTTTCACGTCGGTTAAATATCCTGCGAGGATGGCTGTGAACGAATGCGAGTCATGTTTAGAAATCTCCGGATCCGTTTATGTCTCGGCAGGTTCCGGCGTTGGCGGCGGTTCTGGAGTCGACCGGTTATGCAGGGAGGGTTGGATTGCGTGCTGGCTCAATGTGCGCAGTGAAGCCAACGGGAGCGTATGCAGAGGGGCCTAATTCTGTCGAAATTCAAGCGCATTGGAGAAACGAGCACTAAGTTAGCGAAACCAACAAGTAGTTGCGCGTGGGTTAAAAATCCTGCGAGGGTTGCTGTGAAAGGTTGCGAGTCAAATTTCAGGATCGATTCAGGTCTCGGCGGGCTGGGAGCTAATGACAGTAACACTAATTCTGTCGGAGCTCCAGTGCAGCGAAGACACGAGCATTAAGTCGGGAACACCAACAAGCTGTTTCAAGTCGGTTAATAAATCCTGCGAGGGTGGCTGTGAAGGGATGCAAATAAAGTTTTCGGTATCTCTGAATCGATTCACGTCTCGACGGGTTCCGGCGTTGGCGACGGCAGTCGACGATAGACCGATAACGTAGCAAGCTTTACGTGGGCAGAAATAAATAAAAAGATAAAAAAAAATAAAAATTTAAAAAAAAAACAAAAACAATGAATAAATAAATAAAAAAAGATAAACAAGAATAGAAATTTTAAAAAATCAATAAATAAAACACCCACACACCGAACAGGTGCAGTAGAGAACCTAAAAAGCTATAAAAAGAAGAGTGTAAGGGCACAATCCCCTCCCAAAGTAATACCTAACGGTGGTCCCGAGGGGAAGAGGATACGAAGATACATGAGGTTGGAGTTTAGTCGGTAGGCTTGCTGGAGAAAGTATCCGACAGTACCACGGCCATGTCGGTCTTTTGAAGATTCCTCATCGATAAAAACACACACACACACATGCAGACATTGTCCCAATTTGTCGAGCTGAGTCGATTGGTATATCAGACTCGACCCTACGGGCCTCTGGAGAGGTTTCTAAAGTATGAGCGAATCCTATACATTTCTTTTGTAAGAAATGTAAAAATGTCTCATCACACGTTTGGTGGACTAAAATTATTTTTTGACAAAATATCTCAAGAACACCGTTCACTATATATAAATATATAGGAGAGAGGAGACTTGATCCCCGGGGAGACTTGATCCCATCATTGTTACTCAAAGGCGGATCAGAATACATTAATCGAATATACTATAAAGTTGCGTAGTTTTATCTAAACATAAATTTCATTAACACAGAAAAAAGAAATTGGACTTTTGTGTAACCGAATTTATACCGATTTAAAAAAAAGTCTCAGAAGAACTGAAGAAGATTTTTTTTCAAATTTTCAAACTTTTATAAAATTGATAAAATCACCCACTACATACTCTACTTTTGCATACAGAATTGCAGGAAAATGTCAAATTGCAATACGTTATGATTGAGCTGATTCTTTTGTTCAACTATATTTTTACTAAAGTTTGCTGAAATAGATGCTATGGGTTCACTTGATCCCTTCAAATTCGTGGAGATTTGATCCCCTTCGCCATACTCCATACACACCACTGAAAATAACCAAATTCACACCAGAACAATTGAAGTCATTGTTGTCATAAAAATGTCAAAAATGAACGCTTCATCGTAAAGGAACATAACTGTAATTGTTTACTACAGTATACGTAGCAACCATTCATCCCACATTTGACGTTCCTCAACCATAATAAAGACAGCTTTCAAATAATTGCTCGGAGATTTGGGGAATTCGTAAAAAAATCAGGTGAGAGATACGTAATATGTAGTAACAAAAATAACAATATCTAATCATAACAATTTAATCAATACTACAATCCATTTATAAAATTGAATGGGGTGATGTACCCGTTTTTGGCCTATTAAGAAGGGTACCACATTATTACTACAATAATTTTATTATTTCAGCTTCTTTGATTTGTTATTAAGGTCCATTTTTTATTTCGATTATAGAGGTTTTAACGTTAAGGTCATTCGCCTCTTATTAAGAGCCAATATAATAACAAAATTGTCTTGAGAATGATGAAAATCTTCTGTTTGAGCGCAGCAAAATCTCTAATCGAGTACCCCCATTATCGCAATACCATTTGAGTCAATGCGTTGAGCAAATATGGCAGACGCTACTCTAACCAAAGGCTTCAGATGGGTAGGATGATAGTAGATCCTCTTTTAAACACGTTTTCATAAAGGAATCAAGTGTTCCCAAATCATCATAACAGTTTTTGCAACCGGCCGAGACGGTTGTGCCTCCAGGTGGAAGGTTTTGTTCTCGAGAGAGTGACGGAGTGAGAGACGCTGTATGCGTGTTTGTGGGAGAGAGAGAGAGACCAGTTTGTTAAGTGTGAGTCGACAGTTGATACGTCGGAGGCGTGGTCAACGGCATCCTCGACAAGTGGTGCTTTGACAGCAAACCGCGGGTAGGCGAATTTGCCTACCGCGGTGGCAGAAAGCGACAGTGATCGTGCCTGTACAAAAATATATTGTATTGGTGTCGTCGGACAATTCTAATCGACGAGAGGGGAAGCATCACAGGTAGGCCCATTTGCTCTATTTGTCTACCGCAGAATTGGTACGACGAATAAGGAAAACAAGTGGCACTGAAAAGTTCCGCATCGACAGTGGGATTTTCGCAGCAAGCCACAGGTAGCCACATTTGTCTACCGCGGTGGTGGAAACGGAGAGAGCGCGCTTGTGGTGGTGATACGAGCAGCTTAACCGGAGAGAGTTTTGAAGTGTTGCAGGTAGGCCAATTTCACTACGGAAGAAGCAACGCGGCGAAGAAGGACAGCAAGTGTCACATTGTCAAACAACGGGCACCGAGTTTACAACGTAACATATGAGGTGTGTTCTACCGGTGTCTTCGTCATCTAAGAGATAGCAGATAACAGGTATATTTTTCATTCCTTTTTGTGATAGTTTTTCTTGCTAGGTAAAATGGATGATGAGATGGGAGAACGAGTAATAGACCCTCCCCCTAAGCCTTCCGATGAAAATGTAAACCCGATTAGAATTAAAATTTACCCAGAGTCGTCAACGGGACCATGGATTGTATTTATTAGGCGTAAATTAAAGGCGCTAAATATCATTCAAATTTCGAAAGATTTGACTTCGCGATTCTCGGATGTAAAAGAGATCGTCAAAGTTAAAAAAGATAAAATACGCATTGTCGTTGGTAGTCTCAAACAAGCCAATGCAATTGCTTCTTGCGAGCTTTTTACGCGTGAATATAGAGCGTATATTCCTTCAAAGGAAATTGAAATTGATGGGGTCATCACAGAATCGAGTTTGACTGTTGATGACTTAATTAAGCATGGGGTTGGTCGTTTCAAAAACACCATACTTAAAGACGTAAAGATACTTGAATGCAAGCAATTGCATTCAGTATCACACGAAGGAGATAAAAAAGTTTATCGACAGTCTGACTCGTTTCGAGTGACTTTCGCTGGGTCTGCGCTGCCCAACTATGTCATTATCGATAAGATTCGTCTCCCTGTTCGCCTTTTTATCCCTCGTGTAATGAATTGCCTTAATTGTAAACAGCTTGGCCACACAGCCACTTACTGTTCCAATAAGGCACGGTGTGGCAAATGTGGGGGTTCTCATCAAGAGGATACATGCAAGAAAATTCAGATAAATGTTTAATGTGCGGAGAAAACTCGCATGAGCTCCCTGCATGCCCCATTTATAAAATGCGCGAGGATAAAATTAAACGATCCTTGAAGGAGAGGTCTAAGCGCTCCTATGCAGAAATGTTGAAAAATGCTACCCCTAAACCCATATTCTTAGAAAACACTTACACATCTCTATATTCGGAACAGTCTGACTCTGACGGAGCGTGTGAAGGTACATCATTTGTTTTACCCGGAAATTCCAGAAAAAGAAAACAGTCTTCTTTTCCCAAGCTGCCAAGAAAGGGCCTTAGAATTTCTCCGCCAATAGATAAACTGCGCCCAAAACCGAAAAATTCCGATTCAAAACCGGCCGGTTTTGGGAACGTACAATCCAAACAGAACACCATTACTGGAAATAATAAAATTTCGACTTCCTCTGAGCCTCAACCGGGGGTAGGATTATTGAAATTTTCTGATATTGTTGATTGGATTTTTAAAGCATTCAATATTTCTGAACCACTAAAGAGTATACTTTCAGCTTTCCTCCCAACAATTAGAACATTTTTGTAGAGCAGCTGATTGCTCAATGGCCCATCCTTGCAGCAATTATATCTTTCAATGGTTAATTCAACTCGTAAGGTGAAAGACTCCATCACTGTTTTACAGTGGAATTGCAGAAGTATCATACCAAAAATTGATTCCTTAAAAATTTTACTGCGCAATTTAAAATGCGATGCTTTTGCTCTATGTGAAACATGGCTTATCTCAAACATTAATTTTAACTTAAATGATTTCAACATTATTCGCCTAGACCGAGACACCCCGTATGGAGGAGTGCTTCTAAGAATTAAAAAGTGCTATTCTTTCTATAGAATTACCATCCCCATGATTGCTGGCATTGAGGCTGTAGCAGTCCAAACGAATATTAAAGGCAAAGACATGTCTATCGCTTCTATATATATATATATATATATATATATATATATATATATATATATATATATATATATATATATATATATATATATATATATATATATATATATATATATATATATATATATATATATATATATATATATATATATATATATATATATATATATATAAATATATATATATATATATATACCTCCCAAAGTTCAAATTGGACAAGGTCAAATTTTTGAGGTAGTGGAATCCATGGCTGCTCCGCGTCTGATACTGGGAGACTTCAACTCGCACGGAGTATTGTGGGGTTCCCTCTACAATGATAATCGATCCTCATTGAGATACAATGTTTGTGACGAATTTAATATGACAGTTTTAAATACTGGCGAAACAACACGCATCCCTAGACCTCCTGCACGTCCAAGTGCATTAGATCTATCTCTGTGCTCGACATCACTTCGGTTAGATTGCACGTGGAAGGTTGTACCAGATCCTCATGGTAGCGATCATTTGCCAATCGTTGTTTCAATTAACAGTGAATTAGGCCTTACGAATTCAATCAATGTTCCTTATGACTTAACACGAAATATTGATTGGAAAACATACGAAACATTAATTTCCACTTCTCTTGCTTCGACAGAAGAGCTACCCCCTACCGAAGAATATGAATTCCTAGCGGGTTTAATTATTGAAGCAGCAGAACAAGCCCAAACGAAATGCAATCCTGGAATGACAATAAATAGACGGCCCCCTAATCCTTGGTGGGACAAAGAGTGCTCTGATGCATATGAAGCTAAACAAGTTGCCTACAAAGAAATTATGAAACAGAAAGGGGGTATACGTGAGAACTTTGAAAATTATTTCATTTTGCAAAACAAATTTGACAGTATACGTCGTGCCAAAAAGTCTAGCTATTGGAGACGCTTCGTTGATGGCTTGTCAAGAGAAACATCAATGAGTACTCTTTGGAACACAGCCAGAAGAATGAGGAATCGAAACGTGACTAATGAAAGCGAAGATTTTTCGAATCGTTGGATATTTAATTTTGCCAAGAAAATTTGTCCAGATTCTGCTCCTGCGCAGAAAATCATTCGCGATGCTCCCACAAGTAACGATTTCATAGATTCGCCTTTAACAATAATGGAATTTTCAATTGCACTCCTCTCATGCAACAATAATGCTCCGGGACTAGACAGAATTAAATTCAACTTGGTGAAGAATCTGCCTGACCTAGCAAAAAGACGCTTGTTGAATTTATTCAACAAGTTTCTTGAGCAGAATATTGTTCCGCGTGACTGGAGACAAGTGAGAGTTATCGCCATTCCTAAACCGGGAAAACCAGCCTCCGATCATAGCTCGTATCGACCGATTGCAATGCTATCCTGCATCAGGAAATTGTTGGAAAAAATTATCCTACGACGTCTCGACAATTGGGTTGAGGCGAACGGCTTGCTCTCAGATACCCAGTTTGGTTTTCGGAGAGGAAATGGAACGAATGATTGCCTAGCGCTACTTTCGTCAGAAATCCAACTCGCTTACGCAAAAAAAGAACAAATGGCGTCTGTGTTCTTAGACATAAAAGGAGCATTCGACTCAGTCTCCATTGATGTTCTCTCGGAGAAGCTACATCAATGTGGTTTTTCACCGATATTAAATAATTATTTATACAATTTATTGCCAGAAAAGCACATGCATTTTTCATATGGCGATTTGGCGACACTCAGAATAAGTTACATGGGCCTCCCACAAGGCTCTTGTCTAAGCCCCCTTCTCTATAATGTTTACGTGAATGACATTGATAATTGTATTGTCAGCCCACAGCCTCTCTAAGACAACTTGCAGATGATGGGGTGGTTTCTGCCACAGGACCAAAAGCTATAAATTTACAACAACCATTGCAAGATAGCTTGGATAATTTATCAATTTGGGCTTTAAAGCTGGGCATCGATTTCTCTACTAAGAAAACAGAGTTGGTCGTTTTCTCCAGGAAGCGTGATCCAGCTCAGCTTCAGCTTCAGTTGGTTGGTAGAACGATAGCCCAAGTCCTGACTTTTAAATACCTTGGAATTTGGTTCGATTCTAAAGGCACATGGGGAGGCCACATTAGGTATCTAATAACGAAATGCCAACAAAGGATAAATTTTCTGCGAACAATAACTGGATCATGGTGGGGTTCTCATCCAAGTGACATGATAAGATTGTATCAAACAACAATACTTTCAGTAATGGAATATGGGTGCATCTGTTTCCGTTCAGCTGCGAACACTCACATTATTAAACTGGAACGGATACAGTATCGTTGTTTACGAATTGCTTTAGGTTGCATGCAGTCGACCCATACGATGAGTCTTGAAGTACTAGCGGGAGTTCTTCCTCTAAAAGACCGATTCTGGGATCTCTCCTCTCGTTTACTTATTCGATGTGAGGTTATGAACCCACTGGTAATTGAAAATTTTGAAAGACTTGTCGAGCTTAAACCCCAAACCAAATTCATGACAGTGTATTTCAATCACATGTCACAAGAAATAACGCCTACTGGGTATGTTCCCACATACGTCAATATACTAGATACTCCTGAATCCACTTTATTCTTTGACACATCCATGCAAGCAGAGATTCGTGGAATTCCGGATCATCTACACTCGCGGGAGATCCCTAAAATATTCACAAGTAAATATCAACACATAGACTGCCTTAAAATGTTTGACACTGATGGGTCACGAATCAGTGAGGCCACTGGTTTCGGTATTTTCAACAATAATTTTTCAATTTCTCTCAAACTTGCAGAACCCGCCTCTGTTTATATAGCGGAACTAGCAGCAATTCACTACAGTTTGCAATTAATTAATACTTTACCCCCGAACCATTACTTTATCCTCACTGATAGTCTCAGCACAATTGCAGCTCTACGCTCAAAGAGGATTGGTAATCACGATCCATTCTTTCTGGGGAAGATACGAGAATCTCTGAGTAACCTAAGAAGAAAATGTTATAAATTTACCCTAGTGTGGCTCCCCGCCCATTGCTCTATTGTGGGCAATGAGAAAGCTGATAATTTAGCCAAGATTGGTGCACTAGATATATGATAGACCCATCGCTTACAATGAATTTTATAGCGCTTCTCGACAGAGGACACTTGCTAGTTGGCAAACATCTTGGGACAACGGAGATATGGGACGATGGCTACACTCAATTATCCCTAAAGTATCAACGAAGACATGGTTCAAAGGATTGGATGTAAGTCGGGACTTCATCCGTGTGATGTCTAGGCTCATATCCAATCATTATACTTCAGATGCGCATCTCCGTCGTATTGGGCTCGCTGAGGGTAATCATTGTGCTTGTGGAGAGGGTTACCATGACATTGAGCATGTTGTTTGGTCCTGCACTGAATATCGTGAAGCCAGATCACAATTAGTAGATTCTTTACCAGTCCGAGGAAGACCAATCCATGTTCCTTTAGAGACATCCTGGCGTATCGCGATCCTCTATACATGGAACTTATCTATCACTTTCTAAAAACAGCGTCTGTCAAAATTTAATTAAATTCATCTCCTCATACTCTCATCCAAGGCTAATCATTCACCGATTAAAGTGTTCTAGAATATTCAGTTTTTAAATTTAGACAATAACAGAAAAAAAGTAAATAAATACACCCGAAAATACTAGATCATTATGAAATACAACAATGTAAGGAAAAAAGCAAACAATAAAGTGATTTCAGTGTTAGTTTTAGACAAATTACTAGTTTAGTTAAAATTAGTCTTAAGGCCCCCGTCGGGCAATCCGCCATTTTTCGTGTTTTTTTGCGGTTTTTTATTTTATTTTCAAAGAAAATGACAAAATATGGAAAAAAGAAAAAAATCACGACCTAGATAATTGTTTTTACTATGAATTGGCCGAAATGGAAAATTCAAAATTTTCCAACTCGGAAAACTGTGTGCTTTTTCCGGTTGAAAAAGCACACAGTTTTTGCAATCATGTGTTTAAAATTTTGATTTTTCCAATACAATATAGCTAAACAATTTTTCTAGGACGTGATTTTCTCCGATTTTCCATATTTTCCGCTTTTCATTGAAAAATTTCCATTTTACTAGAAGCAGTTTTTCCACCCGCACAGACACAACTAAAGTAAAATTTGTATGTATAGGTGCGCAAAAGTGGAGCAATATTTTCAACCTGCTGTTCCTTCGATATTTCCTACAAAACTACCGAAAAAATCGTTTTGGAAAACTTCATAACAGCGTTTTTCAATTTTCCTCGCGATACGCAGTGTACCGTCGCACGCGAAATAGCGTGGAAAGATACGAAAAGAAAAACAAGTGTACTAAAAGTTATCCTTGGGTTGATGCAGATGGCGTGCTACGAAAGCTCGAAATATCGAAAGCTTTTAGCACAACTGTTTTTGAGTAATTCTGAATGTAGAAATAGTTGAAAATGATTTGAAATTAATTTCTTCATTGAAACTTGATGATTTTCGATTCTCTTGGGAGATCTATGATATTTTATTATTTTACGAGACGAAAACAAACCGCGATGCTATTTTATCTTTATACGCCAAATAATGGAAAAACATTTTCTATTTTGAAATTGCATGTTGATATTTGATGATATTGAAACTGATGATCGTTTGAAACCAACGGTTTTGTGTTGAATTGATAACACATATTTAAAAACATCTTTGGCTTTATTCCAAACAATAATGGAGGCTTGCCAAATTGAAAATTATTTGGAAGTTCCATCAATTATCACATGTCACAATTTTTTGTAAGATTGGTTTTATTTCTCAGAAACCGATTTCCACACAGCTTTGATGAAAAGCTGATGAAATTTATAACTGTTGAAGCAAATATTTTCGACATTCCACAAATACCAGCGAACGAATTTTTGGGTTCCCTATAATTAATTTTCATACTCATACGTCTCCCAACCTTTGAACGGAACGGATCGTTATATTTCACAGTGGTGTTCGGTGTGTAAATTCAGTGATTCAAGGTCATCCTTTGTTCGTTCGTTAGCTACCATTCTGCTGGTGCCGGCAGTAAATCCAGTACATTGTTTTCGCTGGTGCGGAACAATCGACGTTGTTTACAGATAAGTTTTGCTTTATTTTTTTTTCCTCGTTTCCTTTCTTTCCTTTTCCCTACTTTTACTCTACCTTGTAATCAAATAATAAGACACATTCCCGTTTATATAACGCTCTGCCCTCGTGCTTAAATGGCCGAGGGCGAAATACCATCTGATGTAATCATGGAAGTCCCTGATCCCCCTAATACTCGCATTGCTCCCCGTATAAAGCAGTACCCAGAAGGTTCCTCTGGGCCATGGGTGGTATATTTTCGGACCGGAGAGAAACCGGTTAATATATTAAAACTTTCTCGAGATCTGACTGCTAATTACCCGGCCGTAACTCAGATAACACGTGTTCGGGCAAACAAGATACGTGTTCTAGTGAGTAATCTCGGCCAGGCAAACGCGATTGCTTGCTGTGAGCGCTTTACGCGGGAATTTAAAGCATACGTGCCTTGTGTGGCCTGTGAAATCGATGGGGTAGTGTCCGAACCGGGCCTGAAATGCGAAGAACTGTTGGAGCACGGGGTTGGCTGCTTTAAGGACCCCTCTCTTGAACAGATTAAGATCTTAGAATGCAAACAATTGTATACCGCAAACACCGAGGGAGGTAAGACTACCTACTCTCTATCAGGCTCGATTCGGGTGACATTCGCCGGGTCCTCTCTTCCCAACTACATCCTCCTTGACAAGGTTCGCCTACCAGTTCGCCTGTTTGTACCGCGGGTCATGAACTGCAGCAATTGCAAGCAGTTGGGCCACACAGCCACATATTGTGGAAATAAGAAACGATGCGGCAAATGCGAAGGAGAGCATGAGGATGACTCTTGCGACAAAGAAACTGAAAAGTGTATTTGCTGCGGGGGCCCTTCACATGCTCTTAAATCATGTCCTGCGTACAAGCAGCGCGGGGATAAAATTAAGCGCTCCCTTAAGGAACGCTCAAGGCGTTCTTATGCAGAAATGCTAAAGAATGCTTCGCCATCTGTCCTGTCCGAAAATCCCTATGCTGGTTTGGCTAACGTTGAGCAAGAATCTGACGACCCACGAGAGGGAACATCTTTGGTTAACCCAGGGGAATCCAGGAAGAGGAGAAATCCAGCCTCCCCTACATTGCCTCGTAAGGGTGCCAAGGTGTCGTCCACTCAGAGTGCGCCATCTACAACCAATAAATTCAACGGAAGTGATGCACAAAAGCCGAAGCAATTTGCTCCAGGACTTGGAAATATTAATTCTAACAAGGAGTACCCACCACTTCCAGGGACATCCAAAACCCCAAGTGTCCCCTTTTTTCAAACAGATACTCAGTCCAGTAGCGGACTAATGAAATTTTCTGACATAGTGGACTTAATTTTCACAGCTTTCAATGTTACTGATCCTCTTAAAAGCCTTCTGATACGTTTTCTCCCTATAGTGCAAACATTTTTGAAGCAGTTGACTACTAAATGGCCCCTCCTTGCAGCGATCGTATCCTTCGATGGCTAAGTCATCGAACGAGGTCACCGATTCGATCACTGTTCTACAGTGGAACAGCAGAAGTATCCTCCCGAAAATCGATTCCTTTAAATTTTTACTAAATAGTTTAAAATGTGATGCTTTCGCATTATGTGAAACTTGGTTAACTTCCGATATAAATCTCAACTTCCACGACTTTAATATAATTCGGCTGGATCGAGAAAACCCCTATGGAGGAGTACTTTTGGGGATCAAAAAGTGCTATTCTTTCAACCGAATTAACCTCCCTTCGACACCAGGCATTGAAATTGTCGCTTGTCAAGTTCTAATCAAAGGTAAAGACCTTTGCATTACTTCCATCTACATTCCTCCTAGAGCCTCGGTAGGGCACCGAACGCTTTGTAATATCACGGAATCCTTACCGGCACCGCGGCTAGTTCTGGGAGACTTTAACTCGCACGGTACGGTATGGGGCTGTCTTCATGATGATAATAGATCAACATTAATCCAAGATCTTTGCGATAATTTCAACATGACCATCTTAAACACGGGAGAAATGACGCGGATCCCTACACCACCAGCACGCGCAAGCGCGTTGGATTTGTCGCTTTGCTCGACATCGCTACAGTTAGATTGCATGTGGAAGGTGATCCCTGATCCCCACGGTAGCGATCATTTGCCTATCGTGATTTCAATTGCTAACGGTTCAAGACCATCGGACACAATCAATGTCTCGTATGACCTCACACGGAACATTGATTGGAAGAGTTACGCGACCGCGATATCCGTTAAAATCGAATCCACTCAAGAACTTCCTCCGGAGGAAGAGTACAGGTTTTTGGCTGGCTTGATTCTCGACAGTGCGAATCAAGCTCAGACTAAACCAGTACCCAGCGCGAATACCCATGGACGGTCTCCCACCCTGTGGTGGGATAAAGAGTGCTCAGAGCTGTACGCGGAAAAGTCCACTGCATATAAGGCCTTCCGGGAAGACGGGTTACCCGCTAGCTATCAACAGTACGCGTCGTTAGAAAGGCGAATGAAGAGTCTAATGAAAGCCAAAAAACGCAGTTATTGGCGCCGGTTCGTCGACGGGTTAACGAGAGAAACAGCGATGAGCACTCTTTGGGGTACGGCTCGACGTATGCGTAACCGTAATAGTACCAACGAGAACGTAGAATATTCAAACCGTTGGATATTCGCTTTCGCCAAGAAGATCTGTCCGGACTCTGTCCCGGTACAGAAAACGTGCCGCGCCGCGTCTCCTCACGATACCGCGAACGAAACATCGTTTTCGATGGTGGAGTTCTCACTTGCTCTCTTATCGTGCAACAATAACGCCCCAGGGTTAGACAGAATTAAATTCAACTTGCTGAAGAATCTGCCTGACACTGCAAAAAGGCGCTTGTTGAATTTATTTAACAAGTTTCTTGAGGGTAACATTGTCCCTTATGAATGGAGGCAAGTGAAGGTCATCGCCATCCAAAAACCAGGAAAACCAGCCTCCGACCACAACTCGTATCGGCCGATTGCAATGCTGTCCTGTATTCGGAAGTTATTCGAGAAAATGATCTTGTATCGCCTCGACAATTGGGTTGAAGCAAATGGCTTACTGTCAGATACACAATTTGGCTTCCGCAAAGGCAAAGGGACGAACGATTGCCTTGCGTTGCTTTCTACAGAAATCCAAATGGCCTATGCTAACAAAGAGCAGATGGCATCAGTCTTCTTGGATATTAAGGGGGCTTTTGACTCAGTTTCTATCAACATTCTGTCAGAGAAGCTGCACCAGCATGGTCTTTCGCCAATTTTAAATAACTTTTTGCTAAACCTGTTGTCTGAAAAGCACATGCACTTTTCGCATGGCGATTTAACAACATCGCGATTTAGCTACATGGGTCTTCCCCAGGGCTCATGTCTAAGTCCCCTGCTCTACAATTTTTACGTGAATGACATTGACGATTGTCTTGCCAATTCATGCACGCTAAGGCAACTTGCAGACGACGGCGTGGTCTCTGTTACAGGGCCCAAAGCTGCCGACTTGCAAGGACCATTACAAAATACCTTGGACAATTTGTCTGCTTGGGCTCTTCAGCTGGGTATTGAGTTCTCCATGGAGAAAACTGAGTTGGTTGTTTTTTCTAGAAAGCGTGAGCCGGCGCAACTCCAGCTTCTATTAATGGGTGCAACGATCAACCAGGTTTTCACATTTAAATATCTCGGGGTCTGGTTCGACTCTAAAGGTACCTGGGGATGTCACATTAGGTATCTGAAACAGAAATGCCAACAAAGGATCAATTTTCTCCGAACAATAACTGGAACATGGTGGGGTGCTCACCCAGGAGACCTGATCAGGTTATACCAAACAACGATATTGTCGGTGATGGAGTACGGGTGTTTCTGTTTCCGCTCCGCTGCGAACATACACTTCATCAAACTGGAGAGAATCCAGTATCGTTGCTTGCGCATTGCCTTGGGTTGCATGCACTCGACCCATACGATGAGTCTCGAAGTGCTGGCGGGCGTTCTTCCGCTAAAAAATCGATTTTGGGAACTCTCATATCGATTGCTCATCCGATGCGACATTCTGAACCCGTTGGTAATTCAAAACTTCGAGAGGCTCGTCGAGCTTAATTCTCAAACCCGTTTTATGTCCTTGTACTTCGACTACATGGCACAGAGCATCAATCCTTCTTCGTACAATCCCAACCGTGTCCGTTTCCTAGATACTTCTGATTCTACTGTATTCTTCGACACATCCATGAAGGAAGAGATTCGTGGAATCCCGGACCATATACGCCCGCAGGTGATCCCCAATATATTTTATAATAAATTCCGAGAAGTCGACTGCGACAAAATGTTTTACACTGACGGATCAAATCTCGATGGGTCCACTGGCTTCGGTATCTTCAACAATACTATCACCGCTTCATTCAAGCTCAATGATCCCGCTTCAGTTTACGTCGCAGAGTTAGCTGCAATTCAGTACACCCTTGGGATCATCGACACTCTGCCCACAGATCACTACTTTATCGTTTCGGACAGCCTCAGCTCTATCGAGGCTCTTCGTGCGGTGAAGCCAAAAAAGCAACTCCCGTATTTTCTGGGGATGATACAGGAGTCCTTGTGTACGTTATCTGAAAAATCTTATCAGATTACCTTTGTTTGGGTTCCCTCTCATTGTTCTATCCCGGGCAATGAAAAGGCCGACTCATTAGCAAAGGCGGGCGCATTAAATGGTGACATATACGAAAGACCAATCTGCTTCAACGAATTTTTTAGTATTTGTCGTCAGAGGACGCTCAACAGTTGGCAAACCTCGTGGAGCAACGGGGAACTTGGACGATGGCTACATTCGATTATCCCAAAGGTATCAACGAAGCCTTGGTTCGGGGGGATGGATGTGGGTCGGGATTTTATTCGCGTAATGTCCCGACTTATGTCCAATCACTACACCATGGATGCGCATTTGCGGCGTATTGGGCTTGCGGAGAGTAGTCTGTGCGCTTGTGACGAGGGCTATCACGACATCGAACACGTTGTCTGGGTATGCGCCGGGTATTGTGACGCCAGGTCTCAGTTAAAGGAATCCCTTCGGGCCCGAGGTAGACCACCCAATGTCCCAGTCCGAGATATGCTGGCAACTCGTGATTTCCCCTATATGTCCCTTATTTATACCTTCATAAAAACGATAAATATCCCAATTTAGCCCCTCTCTTTTATTTCTCGTTTTTAGAGTTTCCTCCTGCCTTGTGGAACCGATCAGCTCCAGAGTGCCACTATGTAACCGCCGTCGCCCTTACCACTACTCCTGCATAGAAGGAAACTGAAGCGAGAGCGACTCGAGTTCCGATGAGTTTTGAAGGATTCCCCGCGTGTCCGAAGAATACCATCCGCCAATCCGGTACTCGACGACTTACTAGACTGAGGCGCAAATTTGTTTCGCTGATCCCCCTCCCCCCCCCCCCCGTTCGAGCGAAAGTTGCAAGTTTTGCTCTTCTTTCCCTGTCTCTCCCCTGTCCTTGATACAACTGCTGCTACACTGATGCGGAAATAAGCCACCCTCTGAATATCTTGACCAAGCATAAGTTTTAGTTAAAAAATTCAAATTAGTATTCTGTATTCCTAGTTTTAAGATAGCTATAATTTTTACTCTTTATTGAAACTCTTGTCCTCCATCTTGTAAATAGAATTGAATCCCTAGTTTTAAGATTTCTGTGAAGTTTCTCATAAATATTTGTTCCCCCTTTTGTGTACTAAACTATATTGTTAGTTTTAAGATAACCGTAAAATATTTCGTAAAATACTATTACTCCCTCTCTTGTATATCAAAGTGAATCCCTTGTTTTAAATTTTTTCATAAAAAAATCTTTTGGCCCTCTCTTGTATATTGAATCTTATTTCTAGTCTTAAGATAGCTGTAAACTTTTTTTTCCTTTGTAAAAAAAATATTTCAACATTGTAACCTCCTAGTTTTAAGATATCCAAAATGTAAAAACATAAGTATTTGGCACCGCCAAGCTAACGCATTTGTGCCTATCAAATAAACGAAATGAATAAAAAAAAAAATTTCATACTGGATTTGACTGCTTTGAAACATTTTTGAACACAGATGTAAGAAAGCTTAGCAAAGTTTCCTCAGTGTCTCAGGGAATAATTATCATACTAATATTTGGAAAAAAATTTAAATGACGCATTTTGTGAGATTGTAAACCAAAATAATATATTTGTTTTGATAATATTTCTTTTTCTTTTGTTTTATTGAGATTCGAGAGTAGGTATCACGAAAATCACGCTGAAAGCAACAACTTTTTTTTGTTTCCATAGCGTTATTACGCCATGAAAATTTGAGTTTTTCAGGAAGTATATTTTATAACGGTCGTATCGTATTTCATTTATGAATCAATCAATAGTCCCGACCAGGGCGATTGAAAATGAATCACTTGATAATATTTTATCGCTTTATTGAACGTTAAAGTTCATTGAAATAAGGAAATAATAATTAGATCAATTTCATTTTTTCCGTTGAATTTTTGAAAAACTTTTATTTGGCTCTCTCTAATCAATTTACTTACTACACTTCCATTGACTTATAACGATTTATAGAAGAGATACGATTAATCGTGTATTGTAAATGATATGCGTAGTTTGAACTACCATAAAACCATTCTCGCTGATTACGTCTAAAGGTTTGACTGAATGGATTTGTTTGAATATTCCAACGTTGGAATACACAAATCTGTCACGTAGTTTTAAAAATACCCACATGGCTCCCTGCAGATCACCTGACAAAGGATCTGAAATCCAAATCGATCACTTTCAAATCAACAGAAAATGCTTTAGTAATTATATTGGTCAGGAATAGAGATGGGCGAAACAGTTCACTTCGAAGAACCATTCCCGACTGAACAGTTCTGTAAAAAGAACTAGTTCAGATGAACCGTTCTTCCGTTCAGCTGATATTTTACTTGTATCTAGCGAATGTCTCTCAAAACATTCGATTCTTGGAGAGGAACCAAACAGATGCTGCCCAAACTATTATACCCCTGTATGCTTAACAAGTTCATCAAGGGTAGCGATTTCTTCATGATGTATAACTAGAGAAATAGAGAATGTGATGAGTCGTTCGCTTGTGAGTCGTTCTTCGCCGGTTCCATTCTGGGAGAGCACAGAGAGCGGTTTGTGGGACGGCAAGTCGGTTCATTTTCATTCGTTCGCCTAAAAATCGGTCCGAGAAATTCGTCAAACGGCTTTGGGTCAGGTTCAGCTCATTCGCTTTGAAGAGAATTGAGAACTACCGTTCTTTTAAAAAGAACTTCCGTTCACTCATTCTCTTCGAAGAACCAGTTCACTTGAACCGTTCGCGAACGAATGGCCCATCTCTAGTCAGGAAGATTGTGCTACCAGGACTACGTCCAGAAACTGGCGGTAGCACTGCTGACAGAAAAAAATGTACTAACTTGGTTAATTTTGAGCTCTTCAAGGAATAATATTTTTTTCTGAATAGCGCAATTAATTTTTCATCGTTTTGTTTTACAATTTCCAATATGGATTTGAATGATAAAAAAGTTCTCCAAGGTTGTCTACATACTGAATTTTGATACAGTCGGGTCTCCTACTACGCTGATTCCTACTACGTGGATTCGTATTAGCGGTACCCACCTAATAGGAATCACTTAGCTTATGGGATTTCGACTAATTGGGGCTCGAATATTTCATCTGAGTTAACATTTAGCACCATACTTTATTTGGTAAAGTTGTTTTGTGTTTGCTTAGACCTACAATTTAGAGCAATTGGATATCCAATTAATTGATAACTGCAGCGCCAGGAGTGCTATACAATAGAGTAAATAAATCTAACCTCTCGTAAACGCAACTATCATTGAATAAGTTTAACGTGAGCGTACCAGCTTTCAGCACACTGTGGAATTTAGTATGTCACAAACGTCTAATAACTTAGAGGAGAAGGTGTTCTCGGAAAAAAATTAGAGAAGGTTAAGAGCTACGCAATTATGGACAAAACTAATTGAAATAGATAGACCAGGCGCCACTAGTGAGCATGTATTATTTTTCAATTTCTGAATCTCGAGAACATTATTTAGAAGTGTGATGTCTTCGGCAATATTCATCAGCGAGTCGAGTGCTACCCCACGGCGAATAGATAATTACAGAATTCGCCCATCAGGCGGCGCGAGGGAGACTAAAACTTCCAATTCATGTTAGGTAAAGTTTATTAATTTAGGAAAATGACGCATAGTGTCGCCTAGCCGGGCAAAACCTCAAAATTTTATCTTAGATTTTTCGTGATTTAACATTTTTCTCTGTTTCTTAACAGGTTGAATAGACTCTTCTCAAATATTAAGTCCCGAAGACGAGAGTTCAATTTTTTACAGAACTTCAAAGGTGAAATAGACGATGAATTCTGAGGAAAACTCTTTTCAAAGATTCCGATTGGGGTCAAACTGATTTCATTTGAAAGGTTATTCGCTGGACTTATAGCTGCCATTCGATTTAGTCGATACAAGCCTTTCTTCTCGCTCAGACATGAAAAACAAATAATAAATCGAGCAATAGTTCAAAGTTATAATATTCAAAGTGGCTGTACTTTTTTTAGAAACGGTTCGGAAAGATCGCTTGTTGTTCATTATACTTGAAAATTAGTGTACTTTCTGAAAATGAGTATCTTGTTTTGCCCCTTTCTGCCCCGAGGTATGAAAAAAGGTGATTTTTCATGATACGTCTGAAGGAGACGCATGGTAGCGTTTGACTACCCAGGGTTCGCAATATAATTTATAGATGTGTCTTATCATTATCAACAATTGAAAAAATGTGTATTCTGCTAAAAAATTCACCGCACCTAATTTTTTGAAAATGAATTTTCGGAAATAGTGCACTTTATATTCCTAAATGTTGAATTTTCGAACCACCCTAAGTGCCAAAATTTTGAGGATTTTAAAAACAAAAAAATAAACATCAAATATGAATTCAGCGTCACAAAATTACCCTAATGTGAAGTTTTTCATCAAATTCGGGCCACTTTTGAGGTTTTGTCCGACTTTTGTATGGAAGGTGATCACCGTGTGACGTTTTCTGTAATGTAATCCAAGTCACAACTGAAGTTTTATTGCACGCTACAAGTGCAATCTAGGTTGTATGAGTGGCTATAAAATTACCATAAAGCCTAAATTGTTACTGGGGCAAGGACTATTTAATGATGTAATGATTAAATTGGATATCACCCTCAAGGCGGCGCCAGTGAGCACACACTTTTTTATTTCAATATCCCAAAATAGGAAGGTGGGAAAAAATTGGGAGGACTATCAAATTGATTTTTATTGTAAGAACTATTTTTCCTTAGAAAACCTTACAGAATAATTCTGTTTCACTATATCAAACAAAAATTTAAAAATGTATCCTCATGTGTTTTCAAGAAATTTCCATGACCAGTAGTGTAAATTGGTGGGTTGGAAAAATTGAGAGGACAATAAAATTGATTTCTATTGAAACAATTGTTTTTGCTTAGGAAACCTTGCCGGATGCTTTTGTTTGTCTATCCTGTATCCATCAGAAGAAGAAAAGTTTATTTCCATGAGTGTATTCAAGAAGTTTCCATGATCACTAGAGGAAATTGGTGGGTTGGAAAAATTGAGAGGACAATAAAATTGATTTCTATTGAAACAATTGTTTTTGCTTAGGAAACCTTGCCGGATGCTTTTGTTTGTCTATCCTGTATCCATCAGAAGAAGAAAATTTTATTTCCATGTGTGTTTTCAAGAAGTTTCCATGATCAGTAGTGGAAATTGGTGGGTTGGAAAAATTGAGAGAACAATAAAATTGATTTCTATTGAAACAATTGTGTTTGCTTAGGAAACCTTGCCGGATGCTTTTGTTTGTCTATCCTGTATCCATCAGAAGAAGAAAAGTTTATTTCCATGAGTGTATTCAAGAAGTTTCCATGATCACTAGAGGAAATTGGTGGGTTGGAAAAATTGAGAGGACAATAAAATTGATTTCTATTGAAACAATTGTTTTTGCTTAGGAAACCTTGCCGGATGCTTTTGTTTGTCTATCCTGTATCCATCAGAAGAAGAAAATTTTATTGCCATTGAAGAAAATTGGGTTGGAAAAAATGGGAGGACGATCCAATTGATTTTTATAGAAAGAATCCATGCAGAATGATTCTGTTTCCCTATCCTGCATCCATCAGAAGAAGAAAATTTTATTGCCATGTATTTTCAAGAAATTTCCATGATCACCAGTGGAAATTGGTGGGTTGGAAAAAATGGGAGGACGATCCAATTGATTTTTATAGAAAGAATCCTTGCAGAATGATTCTGTTTCCCTATCCTGCATCCATCAGAAGAAGAAAATTTTATTGCCATGTGTTTTCAAGTAATTTCCATGATGAGTAGTGGGAATTGGTGGGTTGGAAAAAATTGGGAGGACGATCAAATTGATTTTTATAGAAAGAAATATTTTTGTTTACGAAACCTTGCAGGATGATTTTGTTTGCCTGTCCTGTATCCACCAGAAGAAGAAAATTTTATTGCCATGTGTTTTCAAGAAATTTCCATGATCAGTAGTGGAAATTGGTGGGTTGGAAAAAAATGGAAGGACGATCACATTGATTTTTATAGAAAGAATCCTTGCAGAATGATTCTGTTTCCCTATCCTGCATCCATCAGAAGAAGAAAATTTTATTGCCACGTGTTTTCAAGTAATTTCCATGATCAGTAGTGGGAATTGGTGGGTTGGAAAAAAAATTGGGAGGACGATCAAATTGATTTTTATAGAAAGAAATATTTTTGTTTACGAAACCTTGCAGGATGATTTTTTTTGCCTGTCCTGTATCCACCAAAAGAAGAAAATTTTATTGCCATGTGTTTTCAAGAAATTCCCATGATCAGTAGTGGAAATTGGTGGGTTGGAAAAAAATGGAAGGACGATCAAATTGATTTTTATAGAAAGAAATATTTTTGTTTACGAAACCTTGCAGGATGATTTTGTTTGCCTGCCCTGTATCCACCAAAAGAAGAAAATTTTATTGCCATGTGTTTTCAAGAAATTTCCATGATCAGTAGTGAAAATTGGTAGGTTGAAAAAAATGGGAGGACGATCCAATTGATTTTTATAGAAAGAATCCTTGCAGAATGATTCTGTTTCCCTATCCTGCATCCATCAGAAGAAGAAAATTTTATTGCCATGTGTTTTCAAGAAATTTCCATGATCACCAGTGGAAATTGGTGGGTTGGAAAAAAATGGGAGGACGATCAAATTGATTTTTATAGAAAAAAATATTTTTGTTTACGAAACTTTGCAGGATGATTTTGTTTGCCTGCCCTGTAGGGGAGAGAGGGTAACAGTGGATCAGCAGGAACTATGAAACATTCGCAATAAAATCACAATGCATGATCGGAATCGTCTAATTCCCTCATATTTCACAATTTCTAATTCTTTACACGTGTTGCTATATTTTGGAAGAGATCTGATAACTCTATCTCTTTTAATGGATATTTGTTTGTTTTGTGATAGCCAGAGTAAATATGCAATGATAAACATTATTCCATCTTTATGAATTACCATTCATTGAATAAATGTTTAGTCTATTGCTATTTATAGCAAATTTTATGCTCAGCATTTGCCGCGAACAAAGTTTTTTTTGGTAACTACTCATGGTTCTGTGTGATTTCACAATTTTTATGAATAGACCCATTGGGTAACTGTGAAACGATGGCGTATGGGGAACAGTGATTTTTGTATGTTTTTGTGGTCTTTCTCAAAATGTCAATGGGTTCCGATTTTCCAAAGTAAATACTACTCATATAGTGCAAAATTAGTAAATTTGGCCAAATTTTGTAGAAACTGTATCTTATTTCAGGATTGCAGCTAATATGGATATATGGTGGTTCGATGTTACGCGATGATATAGTGGATTCTTTCGTAAACAAACGATTTTCGCCTCAATATAACTTTAATTCAAAGCGTTAGGATCATTCTTCGTCAAAACAAAATAATAAAATTTATAAGTAGTATATTTCACTATAGACGACATCGTGTTTCATAGTTCCTACCCATGGGGCACACTGATACATTTTACCACCAACTGTTTATTATCCAAAAAATGTTATTTCCCGTGAATTTTACCAGCTGGAAAAAATATATGTATTAGTTAACAACATAGTGGCACTATGTATCACTTTTGATTACACAAATAACATGTATTATCATCAAAATAAAATTGTAGAAAAAATATGTTTCATTGTTACCCTCTCTCCCCTATCCGCCAAAAGAAGAAAATTTTATTGCCATGTGTTTTCAAGAAATTTTCATGACAAGTCAAAGACAAGACAAAGACAAGACAAAGACAAGACAAAGACAAGACAAAGACAAGACAAAGACAAGACAAAGACAAGACAAAGACAAGACAAAGACAAGACAAAGACAAGACAAAGACAAGACAAAGACAAGACAAAGACAAGACAAAGACAAGACAAAGACAAGACAAAGACAAGACAAAGACAAGACAAAGACAAGACAAAGACAAGACAAAGACAAGACAAAGACAAGACAAAGACAAGACAAAGACAAGACAAAGACAAGACAAAGACAAGACAAAGACAAGACAAAGACAAGACAAAGACAAGACAAAGACAAGACAAAGACAAGACAAAGACAAGACAAAGACAAGACAAAGACAAGACAAAGACAAGACAAAGACAAGACAAAGACAAGACAAAGACAAGACAAAGACAAGACAAAGACAAGACAAAGACAAGACAAAGACAAGACAAAGACAAGACAAAGACAAGACAAAGACAAGACAAAGACAAGACAAAGACAAGACAAAGACAAGACAAAGACAAGACAAAGACAAGACAAAGACAAGACAAAGACAAGACAAAGACAAGACAAAGACAAGACAAAGACAAGACAAAGACAAGACAAAGACAAGACAAAGACAAGACAAAGACAAGACAAAGACAAGACAAAGACAAGACAAAGACAAGACAAAGACAAGACAAAGACAAGACAAAGACAAGACAAAGACAAGACAAAGACAAGACAAAGACAAGACAAAGACAAGACAAAGACAAGACAAAGACAAGACAAAGACAAGACAAAGACAAGACAAAGACAAGACAAAGACAAGACAAAGACAAGACAAAGACAAGACAAAGACAAGACAAAGACAAGACAAAGACAAGACAAAGACAAGACAAAGACAAGACAAAGACAAGACAAAGACAAGACAAAGACAAGACAAAGACAAGACAAAGACAAGACAAAGACAAGACAAAGACAAGACAAAGACAAGACAAAGACAAGACAAAGACAAGACAAAGACAAGACAAAGACAAGACAAAGACAAGACAAAGACAAGACAAAGACAAGACAAAGACAAGACAAAGACAAGACAAAGACAAGACAAAGACAAGACAAAGACAAGACAAAGACAAGACAAAGACAAGACAAAGACAAGACAAAGACAAGACAAAGACAAGACAAAGACAAGACAAAGACAAGACAAAGACAAGACAAAGACAAGACAAAGACAAGACAAAGACAAGACAAAGACAAGACAAAGACAAGACAAAGACAAGACAAAGACAAGACAAAGACAAGACAAAGACAAGACAAAGACAAGACAAAGACAAGACAAAGACAAGACAAAGACAAGACAAAGACAAGACAAAGACAAGACAAAGACAAGACAAAGACAAGACAAAGACAAGACAAAGACAAGACAAAGACAAGACAAAGACAAGACAAAGACAAGACAAAGACAAGACAAAGACAAGACAAAGACAAGACAAAGACAAGACAAAGACAAGACAAAGACAAGACAAAGACAAGACAAAGACAAGACAAAGACAAGACAAAGACAAGACAAAGACAAGACAAAGACAAGACAAAGACAAGACAAAGACAAGACAAAGACAAGACAAAGACAAGACAAAGACAAGACAAAGACAAGACAAAGACAAGACAAAGACAAGACAAAGACAAGACAAAGACAAGACAAAGACAAGACAAAGACAAGACAAAGACAAGACAAAGACAAGACAAAGACAAGACAAAGACAAGACAAAGACAAGACAAAGACAAGACAAAGACAAGACAAAGACAAGACAAAGACAAGACAAAGACAAGACAAAGACAAGACAAAGACAAGACAAAGACAAGACAAAGACAAGACAAAGACAAGACAAAGACAAGACAAAGACAAGACAAAGACAAGACAAAGACAAGACAAAGACAAGACAAAGACAAGACAAAGACAAGACAAAGACAAGACAAAGACAAGACAAAGACAAGACAAAGACAAGACAAAGACAAGACAAAGACAAGACAAAGACAAGACAAAGACAAGACAAAGACAAGACAAAGACAAGACAAAGACAAGACAAAGACAAGACAAAGACAAGACAAAGACAAGACAAAGACAAGACAAAGACAAGACAAAGACAAGACAAAGACAAGACAAAGACAAGACAAAGACAAGACAAAGACAAGACAAAGACAAGACAAAGACAAGACAAAGACAAGACAAAGACAAGACAAAGACAAGACAAAGACAAGACAAAGACAAGACAAAGACAAGACAAAGACAAGACAAAGACAAGACAAAGACAAGACAAAGACAAGACAAAGACAAGACAAAGACAAGACAAAGACAAGACAAAGACAAGACAAAGACAAGACAAAGACAAGACAAAGACAAGACAAAGACAAGACAAAGACAAGACAAAGACAAGACAAAGACAAGACAAAGACAAGACAAAGACAAGACAAAGACAAGACAAAGACAAGACAAAGACAAGACAAAGACAAGACAAAGACAAGACAAAGACAAGACAAAGACAAGACAAAGACAAGACAAAGACAAGACAAAGACAAGACAAAGACAAGACAAAGACAAGACAAAGACAAGACAAAGACAAGACAAAGACAAGACAAAGACAAGACAAAGACAAGACAAAGACAAGACAAAGACAAGACAAAGACAAGACAAAGACAAGACAAAGACAAGACAAAGACAAGACAAAGACAAGACAAAGACAAGACAAAGACAAGACAAAGACAAGACAAAGACAAGACAAAGACAAGACAAAGACAAGACAAAGACAAGACAAAGACAAGACAAAGACAAGACAAAGACAAGACAAAGACAAGACAAAGACAAGACAAAGACAAGACAAAGACAAGACAAAGACAAGACAAAGACAAGACAAAGACAAGACAAAGACAAGACAAAGACAAGACAAAGACAAGACAAAGACAAGACAAAGACAAGACAAAGACAAGACAAAGACAAGACAAAGACAAGACAAAGACAAGACAAAGACAAGACAAAGACAAGACAAAGACAAGACAAAGACAAGACAAAGACAAGACAAAGACAAGACAAAGACAAGACAAAGACAAGACAAAGACAAGACAAAGACAAGACAAAGACAAGACAAAGACAAGACAAAGACAAGACAAAGACAAGACAAAGACAAGACAAAGACAAGACAAAGACAAGACAAAGACAAGACAAAGACAAGACAAAGACAAGACAAAGACAAGACAAAGACAAGACAAAGACAAGACAAAGACAAGACAAAGACAAGACAAAGACAAGACAAAGACAAGACAAAGACAAGACAAAGACAAGACAAAGACAAGACAAAGACAAGACAAAGACAAGACAAAGACAAGACAAAGACAAGACAAAGACAAGACAAAGACAAGACAAAGACAAGACAAAGACAAGACAAAGACAAGACAAAGACAAGACAAAGACAAGACAAAGACAAGACAAAGACAAGACAAAGACAAGACAAAGACAAGACAAAGACAAGACAAAGACAAGACAAAGACAAGACAAAGACAAGACAAAGACAAGACAAAGACAAGACAAAGACAAGACAAAGACAAGACAAAGACAAGACAAAGACAAGACAAAGACAAGACAAAGACAAGACAAAGACAAGACAAAGACAAGACAAAGACAAGACAAAGACAAGACAAAGACAAGACAAAGACAAGACAAAGACAAGACAAAGACAAGACAAAGACAAGACAAAGACAAGACAAAGACAAGACAAAGACAAGACAAAGACAAGACAAAGACAAGACAAAGACAAGACAAAGACAAGACAAAGACAAGACAAAGACAAGACAAAGACAAGACAAAGACAAGACAAAGACAAGACAAAGACAAGACAAAGACAAGACAAAGACAAGACAAAGACAAGACAAAGACAAGACAAAGACAAGACAAAGACAAGACAAAGACAAGACAAAGACAAGACAAAGACAAGACAAAGACAAGACAAAGACAAGACAAAGACAAGACAAAGACAAGACAAAGACAAGACAAAGACAAGACAAAGACAAGACAAAGACAAGACAAAGACAAGACAAAGACAAGACAAAGACAAGACAAAGACAAGACAAAGACAAGACAAAGACAAGACAAAGACAAGACAAAGACAAGACAAAGACAAGACAAAGACAAGACAAAGACAAGACAAAGACAAGACAAAGACAAGACAAAGACAAGACAAAGACAAGACAAAGACAAGACAAAGACAAGACAAAGACAAGACAAAGACAAGACAAAGACAAGACAAAGACAAGACAAAGACAAGACAAAGACAAGACAAAGACAAGACAAAGACAAGACAAAGACAAGACAAAGACAAGACAAAGACAAGACAAAGACAAGACAAAGACAAGACAAAGACAAGACAAAGACAAGACAAAGACAAGACAAAGACAAGACAAAGACAAGACAAAGACAAGACAAAGACAAGACAAAGACAAGACAAAGACAAGACAAAGACAAGACAAAGACAAGACAAAGACAAGACAAAGACAAGACAAAGACAAGACAAAGACAAGACAAAGACAAGACAAAGACAAGACAAAGACAAGACAAAGACAAGACAAAGACAAGACAAAGACAAGACAAAGACAAGACAAAGACAAGACAAAGACAAGACAAAGACAAGACAAAGACAAGACAAAGACAAGACAAAGACAAGACAAAGACAAGACAAAGACAAGACAAAGACAAGACAAAGACAAGACAAAGACAAGACAAAGACAAGACAAAGACAAGACAAAGACAAGACAAAGACAAGACAAAGACAAGACAAAGACAAGACAAAGACAAGACAAAGACAAGACAAAGACAAGACAAAGACAAGACAAAGACAAGACAAAGACAAGACAAAGACAAGACAAAGACAAGACAAAGACAAGACAAAGACAAGACAAAGACAAGACAAAGACAAGACAAAGACAAGACAAAGACAAGACAAAGACAAGACAAAGACAAGACAAAGACAAGACAAAGACAAGACAAAGACAAGACAAAGACAAGACAAAGACAAGACAAAGACAAGACAAAGACAAGACAAAGACAAGACAAAGACAAGACAAAGACAAGACAAAGACAAGACAAAGACAAGACAAAGACAAGACAAAGACAAGACAAAGACAAGACAAAGACAAGACAAAGACAAGACAAAGACAAGACAAAGACAAGACAAAGACAAGACAAAGACAAGACAAAGACAAGACAAAGACAAGACAAAGACAAGACAAAGACAAGACAAAGACAAGACAAAGACAAGACAAAGACAAGACAAAGACAAGACAAAGACAAGACAAAGACAAGACAAAGACAAGACAAAGACAAGACAAAGACAAGACAAAGACAAGACAAAGACAAGACAAAGACAAGACAAAGACAAGACAAAGACAAGACAAAGACAAGACAAAGACAAGACAAAGACAAGACAAAGACAAGACAAAGACAAGACAAAGACAAGACAAAGACAAGACAAAGACAAGACAAAGACAAGACAAAGACAAGACAAAGACAAGACAAAGACAAGACAAAGACAAGACAAAGACAAGACAAAGACAAGACAAAGACAAGACAAAGACAAGACAAAGACAAGACAAAGACAAGACAAAGACAAGACAAAGACAAGACAAAGACAAGACAAAGACAAGACAAAGACAAGACAAAGACAAGACAAAGACAAGACAAAGACAAGACAAAGACAAGACAAAGACAAGACAAAGACAAGACAAAGACAAGACAAAGACAAGACAAAGACAAGACAAAGACAAGACAAAGACAAGACAAAGACAAGACAAAGACAAGACAAAGACAAGACAAAGACAAGACAAAGACAAGACAAAGACAAGACAAAGACAAGACAAAGACAAGACAAAGACAAGACAAAGACAAGACAAAGACAAGACAAAGACAAGACAAAGACAAGACAAAGACAAGACAAAGACAAGACAAAGACAAGACAAAGACAAGACAAAGACAAGACAAAGACAAGACAAAGACAAGACAAAGACAAGACAAAGACAAGACAAAGACAAGACAAAGACAAGACAAAGACAAGACAAAGACAAGACAAAGACAAGACAAAGACAAGACAAAGACAAGACAAAGACAAGACAAAGACAAGACAAAGACAAGACAAAGACAAGACAAAGACAAGACAAAGACAAGACAAAGACAAGACAAAGACAAGACAAAGACAAGACAAAGACAAGACAAAGACAAGACAAAGACAAGACAAAGACAAGACAAAGACAAGACAAAGACAAGACAAAGACAAGACAAAGACAAGACAAAGACAAGACAAAGACAAGACAAAGACAAGACAAAGACAAGACAAAGACAAGACAAAGACAAGACAAAGACAAGACAAAGACAAGACAAAGACAAGACAAAGACAAGACAAAGACAAGACAAAGACAAGACAAAGACAAGACAAAGACAAGACAAAGACAAGACAAAGACAAGACAAAGACAAGACAAAGACAAGACAAAGACAAGACAAAGACAAGACAAAGACAAGACAAAGACAAGACAAAGACAAGACAAAGACAAGACAAAGACAAGACAAAGACAAGACAAAGACAAGACAAAGACAAGACAAAGACAAGACAAAGACAAGACAAAGACAAGACAAAGACAAGACAAAGACAAGACAAAGACAAGACAAAGACAAGACAAAGACAAGACAAAGACAAGACAAAGACAAGACAAAGACAAGACAAAGACAAGACAAAGACAAGACAAAGACAAGACAAAGACAAGACAAAGACAAGACAAAGACAAGACAAAGACAAGACAAAGACAAGACAAAGACAAGACAAAGACAAGACAAAGACAAGACAAAGACAAGACAAAGACAAGACAAAGACAAGACAAGACAAAGACAAGACAAAGACAAGACAAAGACAAGACAAAGACAAGACAAAGACAAGACAAAGACAAGACAAAGACAAGACAAAGACAAGACAAAGACAAGACAAAGACAAGACAAAGACAAGACAAAGACAAGACAAAGACAAGACAAAGACAAGACAAAGACAAGACAAAGACAAGACAAAGACAAGACAAAGACAAGACAAAGACAAGACAAAGACAAGACAAAGACAAGACAAAGACAAGACAAAGACAAGACAAAGACAAGACAAAGACAAGACAAAGACAAGACAAAGACAAGACAAAGACAAGACAAAGACAAGACAAAGACAAGACAAAGACAAGACAAAGACAAGACAAAGACAAGACAAAGACAAGACAAAGACAAGACAAAGACAAGACAAAGACAAGACAAAGACAAGACAAAGACAAGACAAAGACAAGACAAAGACAA
The DNA here is from genome assembly GCF_030247195.1 of Topomyia yanbarensis. Lineage (NCBI taxonomy): Eukaryota > Metazoa > Arthropoda > Insecta > Diptera > Culicidae > Topomyia > Topomyia yanbarensis. Next base: position 89,965,631 of record NC_080670.1, on the reverse strand, counting down.
GACAAAGACAAGACAAAGACAAGACAAAGACAAGACAAAGACAAGACAAAGACAAGACAAAGACAAGACAAAGACAAGACAAAGACAAGACAAAGACAAGACAAAGACAAGACAAAGACAAGACAAAGACAAGACAAAGACAAGACAAAGACAAGACAAAGACAAGACAAAGACAAGACAAAGACAAGACAAAGACAAGACAAAGACAAGACAAAGACAAGACAAAGACAAGACAAAGACAAGACAAAGACAAGACAAAGACAAGACAAGACAAAGACAAGACAAAGACAAGACAAAGACAAGACAAAGACAAGACAAAGACAAGACAAAGACAAGACAAAGACAAGACAAAGACAAGACAAAGACAAGACAAAGACAAGACAAAGACAAGACAAAGACAAGACAAAGACAAGACAAAGACAAGACAAAGACAAGACAAAGACAAGACAAAGACAAGACAAAGACAAGACAAAGACAAGACAAAGACAAGACAAAGACAAGACAAAGACAAGACAAAGACAAGACAAAGACAAGACAAAGACAAGACAAAGACAAGACAAAGACAAGACAAAGACAAGACAAAGACAAGACAAAGACAAGACAAAGACAAGACAAAGACAAGACAAAGACAAGACAAAGACAAGACAAAGACAAGACAAAGACAAGACAAAGACAAGACAAAGACAAGACAAAGACAAGACAAAGACAAGACAAAGACAAGACAAAGACAAGACAAAGACAAGACAAAGACAAGACAAAGACAAGACAAAGACAAGACAAAGACAAGACAAAGACAAGACAAAGACAAGACAAAGACAAGACAAAGACAAGACAAAGACAAGACAAAGACAAGACAAAGACAAGACAAAGACAAGACAAAGACAAGACAAAGACAAGACAAAGACAAGACAAAGACAAGACAAAGACAAGACAAAGACAAGACAAAGACAAGACAAAGACAAGACAAAGACAAGACAAAGACAAGACAAAGACAAGACAAAGACAAGACAAAGACAAGACAAAGACAAGACAAAGACAAGACAAAGACAAGACAAAGACAAGACAAAGACAAGACAAAGACAAGACAAAGACAAGACAAAGACAAGACAAAGACAAGACAAAGACAAGACAAAGACAAGACAAAGACAAGACAAAGACAAGACAAAGACAAGACAAAGACAAGACAAAGACAAGACAAAGACAAGACAAAGACAAGACAAAGACAAGACAAAGACAAGACAAAGACAAGACAAAGACAAGACAAAGACAAGACAAAGACAAGACAAAGACAAGACAAAGACAAGACAAAGACAAGACAAAGACAAGACAAAGACAAGACAAAGACAAGACAAAGACAAGACAAAGACAAGACAAAGACAAGACAAAGACAAGACAAAGACAAGACAAAGACAAGACAAAGACAAGACAAAGACAAGACAAAGACAAGACAAAGACAAGACAAAGACAAGACAAAGACAAGACAAAGACAAAGACAAGACAAAGACAAGACAAAGACAAGACAAAGACAAGACAAAGACAAGACAAAGACAAGACAAGACAAAGACAAGACAAAGACAAGACAAAGACAAGACAAAGACAAGACAAAGACAAGACAAAGACAAGACAAAGACAAGACAAAGACAAGACAAAGACAAGACAAAGACAAGACAAAGACAAGACAAAGACAAGACAAAGACAAGACAAAGACAAGACAAAGACAAGACAAAGACAAGACAAAGACAAGACAAAGACAAGACAAAGACAAGACAAAGACAAGACAAAGACAAGACAAAGACAAGACAAAGACAAGACAAAGACAAGACAAAGACAAGACAAAGACAAGACAAAGACAAGACAAAGACAAGACAAAGACAAGACAAAGACAAGACAAAGACAAGACAAAGACAAGACAAAGACAAGACAAAGACAAGACAAAGACAAGACAAAGACAAGACAAAGACAAGACAAAGACAAGACAAAGACAAGACAAAGACAAGACAAAGACAAGACAAAGACAAGACAAAGACAAGACAAAGACAAGACAAAGACAAGACAAAGACAAGACAAAGACAAGACAAAGACAAGACAAAGACAAGACAAAGACAAGACAAAGACAAGACAAAGACAAGACAAAGACAAGACAAAGACAAGACAAAGACAAGACAAAGACAAGACAAAGACAAGACAAAGACAAGACAAAGACAAGACAAAGACAAGACAAAGACAAGACAAAGACAAGACAAAGACAAGACAAAGACAAGACAAAGACAAGACAAAGACAAGACAAAGACAAGACAAAGACAAGACAAAGACAAGACAAAGACAAGACAAAGACAAGACAAAGACAAGACAAAGACAAGACAAAGACAAGACAAAGACAAGACAAAGACAAGACAAAGACAAGACAAAGACAAGACAAAGACAAGACAAAGACAAGACAAAGACAAGACAAAGACAAGACAAAGACAAGACAGAGACAAGATGCTACAAAATTTGTTCAACCCGAGATGTTTAGAATCGTGCGCTTGAAATTAGAAATCCGTTCGGTTTTGAATAAAACGCTAATAGGAGAAAATGTTATGGGTTTCGAGATTTTTATTTCTTTTGAAAGAAAATTCGAATTCAAAGCTTGATATGCGCCATTAGCCTCCACTCAAGCTGCTGGTCAACCCATCTTGTAGCGGTTTCAAGTCAAACTTTTTGAATTTGGTCAGATCTTTGTCGTACAGCTTGCTGACTCGCGTTTTAGCCGTAATGTTTTATTTTCAGTCCAGATGTAGTTTAGACCCCCATTTTTGTAAAAATCTTCCGGCGTATATTTCGAACTATACTGCGACTAGCTTCGTTTGGTGGTTACATTCACGCCGAAATGTCCTAGATTTGCTTTGAAAACCGTCCTGAATTTGATTCCGGAAATTTTCATATCCTCTGTGATTCTTACACACAACTTTTTCGGGTCTCATTACTTTGGTGCAGCATTATGTCTCCCCTCTTTGCCATTCTGATATAGAGAAAGGCTTTCTAATCACTTCAAATCGACTTCCCAGTCAAGTCTCGGAGGGGCGAGTACCGTATACCATATAACCTACGAGAAAGATCGTCGAGATCAGAAAATGTCTGTGTTTGTTACTCTCGAGTGGGAAACTTTAAACGACTTGGTACGTGGTACTGTCGGATTCATACTGTTATTTCCCCATTACATCAACTGACTAAATCTACACCTTCTGTAAATATTACTTAGGGAAGGATTGTGTTCTTGTACCTGCTCTTTTCTTAACCCGCGGGCTCTTGCATTTATTGAGGCATTGAGGTTCCACATCGATCCGAAACTTAGAGCCAGTGAGCTCATTGCTTTGTCGCGATGAACGTGATAGTTCCTGGCAAAGAAGCTAGACACCGAATTCTCATTTGTCCAACGATGGCACGTTCTTATTTCCCCTAATCCGTTGCTTTTGCTAGCACGCTGCTTGACCCGTGTAACATCGGACTGTCGCTAATACATTGTGTGTGTTTGTGTGAGTATGAGGAGGAAGACATGGCTGAACCGATTTGGAAAAATTTGTTTCAAACGAACGGTATAGCGCTCCCACAAGCTGCTGTTAATTTTTTTACTGCACGGACTTCCGCTTTCGGAGATACAGGTTGAAGAGTGCGATCCCACAGTAAATTTCCATATAAATAGGTACTGTAATGATTATTAAAATGGGTGCAACATTCTTTGTATTTGCGGGTCTAGATCACTAATGACCAATGCCAAGTTCTTAAGTTTATGTAACACCTATCTTTCCGCAAACGCTTACTGATTTTTACAAACTTGGTTTCAAATGTAAGATACAATACCAGAAATTTCAAAAATCGAATTTGTATTTCACATGCCAAATGCCAAAAGCGAAATACATATAGGTACCAAGCGTAATAAGACTGTAGCAGACTTATTGAGTTATGGAATCATAGCTTGGATATATGAGAAAGGAACGATTGCACCACTAGGTTGATTAAAACAGGTTTTTCAAATTAGTTATAGCATATTGACCGGTTATTTCATCATTAGAGCAATATCTCTGAAGAGAACGTCAATGCAACAGCAAAGTGTTCCAATCATCACTATACCTGTACTCATCTCAAGTATTGTCCGACAAGGCATTTTTGGTCTGCGATATTGCTTTGATCTTGCAAGATTACAACTTCGTATTTTTGACAAAATAACGGGTGAGTCAGAAGTAGCTGGACTAAACTAAAACCCAGGGTAGGTTTTCATTATAACAAATAAGTTTTATATCTAGTAGTTATTTAACAAAAAGTAGGACAGCTTACGGTCTATCTTTCTCAAGTGTACCTAAACTTCCTTTACTGCTCCCATCATGGTCTAGGCGACATTGAGATCTACTCTGCATATCCTTGATTTGAATTGTGCTGCTGAAGCAGCTTCCCAAAATCAATAAAAGTAGGCTTTGAGACACACGCATAAATCAAAAAGGGTCAGCTTCCTTCGTATGCCGCTATCATGACAAAAAATATGTAATTCGACGCCTTTATCCAAGTCAAAAATCAAATGTTGGAAAATACGTTTTATGGCTCACCGAGTCTTCCTCACCAAGGTTCCTGTAGACCCGGGACTACGACACACTTCGACATCTGATGAAAAGTCTAACTAATCAAATAAAACTCATTTATCGCAAAAAAATAATGTGTTTCCAAGTGCTGAGGTTTTATGATATAATGAATATTTGCGCTCGTTTGGCATTAACTCGTTACTCAATTGATGAGTAATACTGTTAGAGCTGTCCCAAATGTTATTATGAGAATTTGTAGCACTGCCCGTTATGAGTACAAAACAATTTCTACCACAATATGACACAATCTTTTTAAAATCATCAAAACGCGATGTAATATGTAACAAATTTACCGAACAGTAGACGTATTTCTTGTCTATGCTGTCAACAACCAGATTGACAGCAAAAATATCGTAAGTTGTTATCTCAAATATACAACCTGTGCACTATACGCAAAAATGAATGCAATAGGTATTCACAAGGAGTGGTCATGCAATTTTTTTAAATGCAATGAAAACGGGGTTTGCTAAGTTTTCAACATAATAGCATCCTTCATGAAAATACATTCCACAACAACTAGAAGCTATCGAAAACGTTGGATAATGCTCTCCTATTTGTGTTAATTAGGGGCATGGCTAATTGTTGTTTTAATTGCCGCAAGGTTCTACTGTATCGATTTTGTTGGATATTTTCGGCAAATTTAAGGCTAAGAGAAACGAAAGCATGGTCATGGGCATGATCGAAAGGAAAACCTTTGCCTTCTGCTAAGTAGGAGTTGGGCGTTGTACCCAAGTCTACCGCATGGTCATTGATAGAACATAACTCATCATCATACTTTACCGCCGACGCCGGCGTTTTAATATGATTATAACACCAAACTCCTACTTAGCAAAAGGCAAAGGATTCTGCACATTTCCTTTCGATCAGTCCTAGTTTTCCGTTCTGATTAACTCTAGAATACCTATCCGTCTTTAAATTTCATTGCTTTCGTTTCTCTTAGTCTCAAATTTGCCGAAAATAACCAACAAAATCATACAATCATCCATTATGTTAGAGCTTCGGTTGACACAGCGAGGGAAAGGTCAATTATGCTCCGTTTACTGACTTATTTTAGTCTTTTCAGCCTTTTGGTTTCCAGCTAGAGTTTAACTTGGGACTCCTATTTCTGCTGCCTTCCACGACGTGAGAGCAGGACTCCAGCGACACGGCATCCAGGCTGATTTAGTCCAGAGAGAGATAATAGACTGTTATCTACCTCCTAATGGACCACAACCGAGAAAGTTTGTACTATTTGAATGGTACATGACACTCAGGGCCGTCGAGAGCGGCGGCGGGCCCCAAGGCTAGTGTTACTGACGGGCCCTTCTCAACTTACTTATTTGAATCTTGATTAGAGGACTTGTATATATTCATTCATATATCAAACTATGTTGCTGTTGCTAAAATTGCTATGGTTACGAGTTTTTCAATTAGCGGGTTCCCGGGTACTCTTTTGCCCTGTTAAAAATGTACACAATGGTTAACAACCTTATTAGAGGTATATGGAGATAATCCGTGTATTCGCACCACGTTTTTGTCATCGCCTTTATATATACAGAGGTACTGACTTCATGTTGCCACATTCAATGATATATTTAATTTTGCGCAATAAACGCTTCTACTTGATTATTAGTCTGAAAAATAATCAGTACACTATGTCCAACTATGAAATTGTAAGGTATAGACATTGATCATCTTTACCTCCATTTGCAAATTTGATATTTTTATCTTCTCCAACAGGTGATTTTAAGGGACACCTCGAAAAGTAAACAGGAATACAGTTTGACCACAGTACGGCCATTTTCCGCTTTGATCGTCATTCATACAAAAGAAAATTTTCGAAATTTTTTATGCAATTGGCCGGAATAAATGTCTCCTACATTGGCGAGATACACAAGAAAAAGATTTTCTTACTTTGGAGTGAATTCCAGAAATAAAAATATTTCATGATTTTATTGCACTGTAAATAGTACCGCCAACTTATCCCACGTGCAGCACCGCCAACTTGCCTTAACCGCATATTTTATTAAAAATTATTTAAAAAATTACTTTTGTTTGTGGATAGATGTAATATCTATACTAGACCTCTCCACATTTTGAAAAAGTTTTGAAATATACATGGGTCAGCTCAAATTTTTGTTCTAGGTGTGAATTTAAGAACTTTCGCCAAAAATGACTTAATTTGAACATGATTTAGAGGTGTCTCCAATCAAAAATCGTGTTTTGCTATGTTTCCATAGGAAGATCACTTACACTCTGATTTGATAGGTCGTACATGCCCACATATCATCAAAGGTTGTTCCTTATACATATCTTAACATGTTTTAACAGGTGAACATAGCTCTAATCGCAATAGAAAATTTGTTAACTGGATTTTCATATAGAAAAGTATATCAAAACCAAGGAAAATCAGCAGCATTTTTTCTTAGAAGATATGTGGGCATGTAGGACCTATCAAATCAGAGTGTAAGTGATCTTCCTATGGAAACATAGCAAAAACACGATTTTTGATTGGAGACAGCTCTAAATCATATCCAAATTAAGCCATTTTTGGCGAAAGTTCTTAAATTCACACCTAGAACGAAAATTTGAGCTGACCCATGTATGTTTCAAAACTTTTTCAAAATGTGTGAGGTCTAATCTATACGGATGCTCTTTTCACGCGCTATCGAAAAATATAATCATTCGGGAAATAGATTTAAAATCACTCTAAATAACGCAAAGCATTTAAAATTTAGAACATTTACGTGGTATACTCGAAAACACAATATCACCCACAACTTCCACCAAACAAATCGTTTTGCAACAAAAACACATTGGATAACGGGTTTTACCTAACTTGAGGTACACAAGAAGAGCCAGCGCTATATGTCTAATTGAAACAGAGAAAAAGGGATTCCGCCAATTTACCTCAACCGCCAACTAGCCCCGGGCTCCCCTACGATATTTTGCTTCTGTGGTTTAGACAAAATGATACACGGGTAGATTTATCTGTTGGTAGCGGTGGAGCAGTTTTTAGCTTTTGTTGTTAGCAAGAATAAGGTAGCAAATTCAGCTCGTAATTCTCGTTTAACCCTACAACGGTTTCGTAACTTTTTCTATACGTAAACGGTTTTGTGGGGTACATTCATACCCCAGAATTAAAACCGCTCTAATATGCCTAGTTTTTATTGAATTTATAATTAAATTAGATAGTTTTATTCAAAAATAAGCCAATCAAAGCAGCCTTTTCAAAAATAATCGTGCTTTGCAAATTTTTTATGCACATTTTCATTTTTATACAATTTGTCCTAAAAATACGTCAACATCCCTTTTTAACCTTAATATTGCTATAACTTCGGAAGCTTCTAACCGATTTTTACTATCTATACGGCGTTGTAAATATTATTAAATTGCCTTTTGAACAAACAATTCAAAAACCGACACCAAATACAAATACAATACAAATAGTAAATATACAGCAATATGCAGTAACGAAGTTAAAATAAGCGATGAAGGAACAGACCAGTGCATTGTACGTTCCAGAACTTGGGCTACAGAAGATGAGGAATTGAGTGGTGCGTAGTACATATTATATACAAATCATATTTTGACATCAAAACCAAAAAATACGATTACGATTCAAGCGCCTTTTCTAGTTACTTTGCTATAATAGCATTATTAAATCAAATAACAGATTTAATTGTTCAGCGGTGTTGAAGCCTATACAATTTCACGCAAGTTACTATGTATCGATATTTTGCTTATAAAAAAGATATAATAAATTTTCCGAATTATATACACATGATAAAACACTAACGTAAACGGTTTTGTGGGGTACATTTGTACCCCAGACAAATTTTAAACAGGCACTGTTAGGTTATTTAAGTGAAACAAATAGGTTGCACCAGCTTTAATGGAAGTTTAATAATCAAATTGATTTATGATAAAGTTTGCTTGCAGTTAAAATAAACCGTAACGGAATAACAGGGATTGCAAATAGCTCTGGGGTACAAATGTACCCCAAAAAAACCGTTGTAGGATTAAAAATATAGAACAACCGAGAAAATTTTCTAATCATAGCTTTTATGAAGGTTTTTTTGGAAAGGAATGTGACGTTTTAATGTAGAAGTCGGTTTTAATACGCTGTTGGAATATGCAGTATTAGACAAAAAATGACACAGAACGCAGTAATAAGGAATTAAACGCAAATAAAACAACTGCGAGTACAGCGGGCAAACGACTGCTAGTACTGGTGACTGAATTGAACTGATTTGATTTCCTTATTTGGCACATAGCAATTGGCTTCTTATGGATATCACAAACATCTCTAGCGACGCCCAAAATTAGTGTTCCATCTTAACACAAAGCATTTTTGGCGAAAAATTATTTTAACGTGCTATAAAAATACAAATATACAAATAAAAATTTATTTCAATTACCGGTTAATTAAGGTTCCTACCTTCTCATCCCTCCCGGAGTCCAAGCTAAAATCGTTCCGCCATAGATCCCCGGCAAAAACTAGCCCCACTGTGGATAAATTGTGTTGCTATTGTTTTTTTGGAAATGTTCTTTGAGACCAGCTATTCGAGAAGTGAAACAATTACTAAAAGTGAAAAAGGTGCTCAATGTGGCAGGAGCTAATATCCTACAATTGCACCATATAAAACATTAATCACAGTCATTCGTTACACGAAACAACATGCCAACGAATGCGGCAACGTTAGCTAAAGCATCCCCGTATATATAGACAACGGCTCTAAACAGGTGCGCTTACACGATTTATCTCTGCCCACTCCTGACATGGCGATAAAAAAAAGTTTATATCAAGGTACGGAGAAATGGATTTAATAACATTGAGGAACATTTTCCAGGGTAATTCTAATCCTTTTCCTGTGGTGAGAATGCTTGTGAACAAACTAATTCCTTTTTACAAAACCATTTTATGCATATTAACCGAACATGGAACATCTCATCAGACAACACCGGTTATGCACCCAGGGCAGATTCCTATGCGCAAATTTTCCAAAAAACACTGCACCACCTAAAACATTGTACAGAAGTAGCTAAGAAAAGTCCGCCTACTATAACCGCAAACAGCACATCGTTATCTTATGCCAAACCACAAAAAGCTTCAAAACCAAGATTTGTGGATCTTACAGAAACAAATATTCACTCAATAAAATACTCCCAGTGTCTGCAATCCAACAAACGGTACCACCAGTAAAGAAACGAACGCAGAAGAGGACGGATACGTCCGTGTGCTTACATTTCTGTTTGGCGCTGTTCTCTTCGAAAATACATTGAATTGGCTTCTGAACGTTTTGTAAAGTATTCTGCCAGTTCAAACAAAAAATTCGGTTTTGTTGACCTAGTACATAAAGTAGACAACTCCTCTAAGAACGTTTGTTTTAACAAATGTAAAATATATCGTCGGTTGTCACGGTAAAGATGGACACGTCTATCGATACCAGGACACATGTTAGTGAACTCGGGTGATTCGTAGTTATACTGCCTAAGCTCGACCCTCATTAACAGAAGACAAAGATTAAGCCCGTACGATATTAAGCCACTTCCAGTTTTCCGATCTGTTTACTTCACATCCTTGCTTTCACTTGAGTACTATGGCTCTAATTTTCATAAATTTCCCTACCCAGTAATCTCTAGCTAATTGAATGTCGTTAAAATGTAAAAAGAAAATGTGACTAACATAATCGAAATAAAAAAGGAAAAAAGTTAAATATAAAATAAAGCTCTGGTATCCACAATTTCGAATTCTCAAGTTATTAGATTAAAATGTCTTTCAAATTTTTCTCCGCTTTCATCATATGACAATTTAATAGGGTGAATAATTACAAAGAAATTACAATTCTTATTTTTCTTGCTCTTCTATGAATACCAGACATTTCACCCATCTTCCGGATAAAAATTCGGGCCCCCAAACGCGACCCGGGCCCCAGGGCAATTGCCCCGGCTGACCCCCCCTCTCATCGGGCCTGATGACACTAGATCCCAACTAACTTTTCCCAACTAAGTTTCCCAACTAACTTTTCAAATGTTTTTGGACAACAAACTAACAATAAGTAATTTCGACTGTTCAATTCAATTGAATGCTTGTTTGTGTTTTAAAAACCCCAAAACAACATGTACGTAATTGTAAATGCCTTAGTCTGGCGGTTCAATGGCTAAAGACTTAGATGACCTTAGAAGTCACTCGGCGTATGCTCAAGACCCAGCCAGAAGGAACTCTTAGTGATAAGTAGGGTCGCAATACTAACCCTGCAATCGCATTGTAAAATAATGTTGTAATGTCAACGATAAAGTTGTAATGGACTGTTCATGACACACAACTTGTTCTATGTAGTATGAAAATATTTAGATCAAAATACTATTCTACAGTATAACTAATCTTACTAATTTCAAAGATCTTTCTTGGTCGGTGTCCATACTTACTGGTCGGTGGCCAACTGGACATACTGGCTCATAGTACCAGTGCATTACTTGCGGTATAAATCAGTTTCGTTAACATTTTGTCTATATAATATGATAATAAGATGGTAATAATATATACCCTGATCAGGAGGTAAGAAATAGGAAAATCACTGGTTCCACTAGCTAGTCTGTTCTGTCGAGTCACGACCTAGATAGACGCTTTGTGTTAGTAGAAGTAGTTCTTCAGCTCTAAACGTTGGGATTTCACTTAGATATCCGTTGAAATAACTGTTCAAGTTACGTACCGAAATTTGTAGAATTTTTTTTACGATTTTGTATATAACCTTATTTCGCATATTTTGAAAACCCAAACCTCATACTCGTGGATTCAATACTTTTTGGTCTATCAACTATTACTTGAAAGGAATAGTTATGTTTAAAAAAGTGGTATTTTGAAAACCGTGCAAAAATTTGGGCAAAAATACCCATGAAAAACAGGCAACGCGCTATAGGATTTTAGGAAAAATTCGCCCATGTACCAGAGGTGAATAATCAGATTGATTTGAGCAAACTGATTCCTAGCATATATTCATAGCATAAAGTAATAAAGCTCAAAAGAATTATAGTACGTAGTTTTCGAAACGAAATCATTCTTTTATCATGATTTATTATAAGGGTGCAATATTTTGGCGCTTCTAGTATGAGTAATTTAATAAAAATTTATAGTATCAATTGGAAAGAAATCGGCAATCGAAGCTTTTTAGTAGATTTCTCCACAAACGAAGCTTTATCTGTGAGTTCTAAAATACAAACAGGGCAACTATCAATGATGTAACGCAAAATTTTCATTTCATTTGCCCCCTCCCACTTCTCAGGGTCATTGGTTATTTCCTTGGTAAATAAGACACGAATAAGATGTCCAATTTTTTTTTCTTCGGTAGAAATACATTTAGTATGTTTCAGGTTACATTTTTCCACCAAATTTCACAAAATGTTGAAATTTTTTATTCTCCCTCCCTCAATACAAGTGTGACATAATTTATAAATAGCCCCTACACCAAGCTTTCGGGTAGTACTAATTTAGCACAAACCCTATGCTTTTCTACTGCGCAGAACAAACGACGATATAATGCGTACGATGGAAAAATTGAAAAACGCTGTTATGAAGTTTTTCAAGTCAAGTTTTACTTGCTACCATTAGTTTCCTCGGATTCTTACGAATCCATTGGTATACTATACTTGGGTAGTGTTATGGGAAAAGCGAGAGAAAAATCGGGTTGAAGAAATCATTCATTTCATTAGCGTGCACGCATACATTCATATGAGTATCGTATATGCGTATTATATTGATATCCTCAATTCTGCAGATAAGAAGAAAAAGAAGCCCGACGGGGGCATACGCCGAGTGACTTCTAAGGTCATCTAAGGCTTTAGCCATTGAACCGCCAGACTAGGGCATTTACAATTACGTACATGTTGTTTTGGGGTTTTTGAAACACAAACAAGCATTCAATTAAATTGAACTTTCGAAAGAAATGTCGAAATTACTTGTTGTTAGTTTTTTGTCCAAAAACATTTGAAAAGTTAGTTGGGAAACTTAGTTGGGAAAAGTTAGTTGGGATCTAGTGTCATATACCATTCAAATAGTACAAACTTTCTCGGTTGTGGTCCATTAGGAGGTAGATAACAGTCTATTATCTCTCTCTGGACTAAATCAGCCTGGATACCGTGTCGCTGGAGTCCTGCTCTCACGTCGTGGAAGGCAGCAGAAATAGAAGTCCCAAGTTAACCTCTAGCTGAAAACCAACAGGCTGGAAAGTCTAAAATAAGTCAGTAAACGGAGCATAATTGACCTTTCCATCGCTGTGTCAACCGAAGCTCTAACATAATGGATGATTGTATGATTTTGTTGGTTATTTTCGGCAAATTTGAGACTAAAAGAAACGAAAGCAATGAAATTGAAAGACGGATAGGTATTCTAGAGTTAATCAGAAAGGAAAACTAGGACTAAGCAGGCTCATATGGACATGATCGAAAGGAAATGTGCAGAATCCTTTGCCTTTTGCTAAGTAGGAGTTTGGCGTTATAATCATATTAAAACGCCGGCGTCGGCGGCAAAGCATGATGATGAGTTATGTTCTATCAATGACCATGCGGTAGACTTGGGTACAACGCCCAACTCCTACTTAGCGCAGACATTCTTCTAAAACGTATTTTCCAACATTTGTTTTTTGACTTGGATAAAGGCGTCGAATTACATATTTTTTGTCATGATAGCGGCATACGAAGGAAGCTGACCCTCTTTGATTTATGCGTGTGTCTTGAAGCCTACTTTTATGGATTGTGAAACTATAACAAACCAGCATTTTAGCAAGTTTCAATTTCTGTGTATGATTAGCACTCTCCATGCAGGTCAGAAAACTTGTTTCCGTAATTCGAAATTCCATTTTCCAAATCGTGCATCAGATATACTTTGCCAAGAAGGCGTACCCCTCGTTTACTATCCGGCTGAAGCCTCCTATTGAAACTAATACCTTTGCTTGGTTGAACTCTCAATCGAAGCATTTTGGGAAGCTGCTTCAGCAGTACAATTAAAATCAGGGATATGCAGAGTAGATCTCAATGTCGCCTAGACCATGATGGGAGCAGTAAAGGAAGTTTAGGTACACTTGAGAAAGATAGACCATAAGCTGTCCTACTTTTTTTAAATAACTACTAGATATAAAACTTATTTGTTATAAAGAAAACCTACCCTGGGTTTTAGTTTAGTCCAGCCACTTCTGACTACCCCGTTATTTTGTCAAAAATATCATGCAAGATCAAAGCAAAATCGCAGACCAAAAATGCCTTGTCGGACAATGCTTGAGATGAGTACAGGTATAGTGATGATTGGAACACTTTGCTGTTGCATTGACGTTCTCTTCAGAGATATTGAGATACTGTCTGAGATATACTGTAAGTCAAACCGTCAACTGCGAAAATAATGCTCTCCCAATGTAAAATCGAAAGCGGTTTTACAAAACCTTGCTTGTGAAATTATTAAAAAAAATCTCTTCTCGAATTGCCACGCGATGGAAGAAACAATCGTATGTCCGTGATCCGTAGAAAATAAGTTAAAAAAAGCACAAAGTCGAACCTAAAAGCCGAGCCATTGGAACTGGTTACTGATGTATGAGGCTCCCCCTGGTCATCATGGTCTGCTGGTGCAAGAAGAAGAGTGCCGTTTGTATCAAGGACAGGGAGGATTCTAAACAAATATTGCTCTAATGACGAAATAACCGGTAAATATGCTATAACTAATTTGAAAAACCTGTTTTAATCAACCTAGTGGTGCAATCGTTCCTTTCTCATATATCCAAGCTATGATTCCATAACTCAATAAGTCTGCTACATTATTATTAGGCTTGGTACCTATATGTATTTCGCTTTTGGCATTTGGCATGTAAAATACAAATTCGATTTTTGAAACTTCTGGTATTGTATCCTACATTTGAAACCAAGTTTGTAAAAATCATTAAGCGTTTGCGGAAAAATAGGTGTTACATAAACTTAAGAACTTGGCATTGGGCATTAGTGCAGTAGTGCAGTAAAAAAATTAACAGCAGCTTGTGGGGGCGCTATATTGTTCGTTTGAAACAAAGTTTTTCCAAATCGGTTCAGTCATGTCTTCCTCCTCATACTCACACAAACACACACAATGTATTAGCGACAGTCCGAAGTTACACGGGTCAAGCAACGTGCTAGCAAAAGCAACGGATGAGGGGAAATAAGAACGTGCCATCGTTGGACAAATGAGAATTCGGTGTCTAGCTTCTTTGCCAGGAACTATCACGTTCATCGCGACAAAGCAATGAGCTCACTGGCTCTAAGTTTCGGATCGATGTGGAACCTCAATGGCTCAACAAATGCAAGAGCCAGCGGGCTAAGAAAAGAGCAGGTACAAGAACACAATCCTTCCCTAAGTAATATCTACAGAAGGTGTAGATTTAGTCTGTTGATGTAATAGGGAAAGAACAGTAGGGGAGACTGAGGAGACTTGATCCCCTTTTTTATTTTTCAGTCCAACTCCGAGGAATGATAACAAACTATGTATTTTTTGTAGTTTTTTATTGTTTCTAGGGATGACTAAAAATCATAAAAAAAATAAATGGAAATATTATACTGGACATGAGCTATGAGCATTTCTGGAAAACAACAAAAAATGGAAAATTCTCAGATTAGTGGAGACTCGATCCCTAATTTGGGGACACTTGATTCCTTTATGAAAACGTGTTTAAAAGAGCATGTAGGGTAATAAGCCTATTTTTGCCCTGTTTCTACTATCATCCTACCCATCTGAAGCCTTTGGTTAGAGCAGCGTCTGCCATCTTTGCTCAACGCATTTACTCAAATGGTATTGCGATAATGGGGGTACTCGATTAGAGATTTTGCTGCGCTCAAACAGAAGATTTCCACCATTCTCAAGACAATTTTGTTATTATATTGGCTCTTAATAAAAGGAGAATGACCTTAACGTTAAAACCTCTATAATCGAAATAAAAAATGGACCTTAATAACAAATCAAAGAAGCTGAAATAATAAAATTATTGTAGTAATAATGTGGTACCCTTCTTAATAGGGCAAAAACGGGTACATTACCCCATTCAATTTTATAAATGGATTGTAGTATTGATTAAATTGTTATGATTAGATATTGTTATTTTTGTTACTACATATTACGCATCTCTCACCTGATTTTTTACGAATTCTCCAAATCTCCGTGCAATTATTTGAAAGCTGTCTTTATTATGGTTGAGGAACGTCTAATGTGGGATGAATTGTTGCTACGTATACTGTAGTAAACAATTACAGTTATGTTTCTTTACGATGAAGCGTTCATTTTTGACATTTTTTTATGACAACAATGACTTTGTTCTGGTGTGAATTTGGCTATTTTCAGTGGTGTGTATGAAGTATGGCGAAGGGGATCAAATCTCCACGAATTTGAAGGGATCAAGTGAACCCCTAGCATCTATTACAGCCAACTTTAGTAAAAATATAGTTGAACAAAAGAATCAGCTCAATCATAACGTATTCATATAATTGACATTCTCCTGTAATTCTGTATGCAAAAGTAGAGTATGTAGTGGGTGATTTTATCAATTTTATAAAATTTTGAAGAAAACTTGAAAAATAAATCTTCTTCAGTTCTTCTGAGACTTTTTTTTAAATCGGTAAAAATTCGGTTACACAAAAATCCAATTTATTTTTTCTGTGTTAATGAAATTTATGTTCAGATAAAACTACGCAACTTTATAGTATATTCGATTAATGTATTCTGATCCGCCTTTGAGTTACAATGATGGGATCAAGTCTCCCCGGGGATCAAGTCTCCTCAGTCTCCCCTATGAATCCGACAGTACCACGTACCAAGTCGATTAAGGTTTCCCACTCGAGAGTAACAAACACAGATATTTTCTGATCTCGACGATCGTTCTCGTAGGTTATATGGTATACGGTACTCGGCCCTCCGAGACTTGACTGGAAAGTCGATTTGAAAAGATTTGAAAGCCTTTCTCTATATCAGAATGGCAAAGAGGGGAGACATAATGCTGCACAAAAGTAATGAGACCCGAACAAGTTGTGTGTAAGAATCACAGAGGATATGAAAATTTCCGGAATCACATTCAGGACGGCTTTCAAAGCAAATTTAGGACATTTCGTCGTGAATGTAACCACCAAACGAAGCTAGTCGCAGTATAGTTCGAAATATACGCCGGAAGATTTCTTCGAAAATTGGGTTTCTAAACTAAAACTGGACTGTAAAATAAAACATTACGGCTAAAACGCGAGTTAGCAAGCTATACGACAAAATTCAATAAGTTTGAATTCAAACCGCTACAAGATGGGTTGTCTTGTCTTTGTCTTGTCTTGTCTTTGTCTTGTCTTTGTCTTTGTCTTTGTCTTGTCTTTGTCTTGTCTTTGTCTTGTCTTTGTCTTGTCTTTGTCTTGTCTTTGTCTTGTCTTTGTCTTGTCTTTGTCTTGTCTTTGTCTTGTCTTTGTCTTGTCTTTGTCTTGTCTTTGTCTTGTCTTTGTCTTGTCTTTGTCTTGTCTTTGTCTTGTCTTTGTCTTGTCTTTGTCTTGTCTTTGTCTTGTCTTTGTCTTGTCTTTGTCTTGTCTTTGTCTTGTCTTTGTCTTGTCTTTGTCTTGTCTTTGTCTTGTCTTTGTCTTGTCTTTGTCTTGTCTTTGTCTTGTCTTTGTCTTGTCTTTGTCTTGTCTTTGTCTTGTCTTTGTCTTGTCTTTGTCTTGTCTTTGTCTTGTCTTTGTCTTGTCTTTGTCTTGTCTTTGTCTTGTCTTTGTCTTGTCTTTGTCTTGTCTTTGTCTTGTCTTTGTCTTGTCTTTGTCTTGTCTTTGTCTTGTCTTTGTCTTGTCTTTGTCTTGTCTTTGTCTTGTCTTTGTCTTGTCTTTGTCTTGTCTTTGTCTTGTCTTTGTCTTGTCTTTGTCTTGTCTTTGTCTTGTCTTTGTCTTGTCTTTGTCTTGTCTTTGTCTTGTCTTTGTCTTGTCTTTGTCTTGTCTTTGTCTTGTCTTTGTCTTGTCTTTGTCTTGTCTTTGTCTTGTCTTTGTCTTGTCTTTGTCTTGTCTTTGTCTTGTCTTTGTCTTGTCTTTGTCTTGTCTTTGTCTTGTCTTTGTCTTGTCTTTGTCTTGTCTTTGTCTTGTCTTTGTCTTGTCTTTGTCTTGTCTTTGTCTTGTCTTTGTCTTGTCTTTGTCTTGTCTTTGTCTTGTCTTTGTCTTGTCTTTGTCTTGTCTTTGTCTTGTCTTTGTCTTGTCTTTGTCTTGTCTTTGTCTTGTCTTTGTCTTGTCTTTGTCTTGTCTTTGTCTTGTCTTTGTCTTGTCTTTGTCTTGTCTTTGTCTTGTCTTTGTCTTGTCTTTGTCTTGTCTTTGTCTTGTCTTTGTCTTGTCTTTGTCTTGTCTTTGTCTTGTCTTTGTCTTGTCTTTGTCTTGTCTTTGTCTTGTCTTTGTCTTGTCTTTGTCTTGTCTTTGTCTTGTCTTTGTCTTGTCTTTGTCTTGTCTTTGTCTTGTCTTTGTCTTGTCTTTGTCTTGTCTTTGTCTTGTCTTTGTCTTGTCTTTGTCTTGTCTTTGTCTTGTCTTTGTCTTGTCTTTGTCTTGTCTTTGTCTTGTCTTTGTCTTGTCTTTGTCTTGTCTTTGTCTTGTCTTTGTCTTGTCTTTGTCTTGTCTTTGTCTTGTCTTTGTCTTGTCTTTGTCTTGTCTTTGTCTTGTCTTTGTCTTGTCTTTGTCTTGTCTTTGTCTTGTCTTTGTCTTGTCTTTGTCTTGTCTTTGTCTTGTCTTTGTCTTGTCTTTGTCTTGTCTTTGTCTTGTCTTTGTCTTGTCTTTGTCTTGTCTTGTCTTTGTCTTGTCTTTGTCTTGTCTTTGTCTTGTCTTTGTCTTGTCTTTGTCTTGTCTTTGTCTTGTCTTTGTCTTGTCTTTGTCTTGTCTTTGTCTTGTCTTTGTCTTGTCTTTGTCTTGTCTTTGTCTTGTCTTTGTCTTGTCTTTGTCTTGTCTTTGTCTTGTCTTTGTCTTGTCTTTGTCTTGTCTTTGTCTTGTCTTTGTCTTGTCTTTGTCTTGTCTTTGTCTTGTCTTTGTCTTGTCTTTGTCTTGTCTTTGTCTTGTCTTTGTCTTGTCTTTGTCTTGTCTTTGTCTTGTCTTTGTCTTGTCTTTGTCTTGTCTTTGTCTTGTCTTTGTCTTGTCTTTGTCTTGTCTTTGTCTTGTCTTTGTCTTGTCTTTGTCTTGTCTTTGTCTTGTCTTTGTCTTGTCTTTGTCTTGTCTTTGTCTTGTCTTTGTCTTGTCTTTGTCTTGTCTTTGTCTTGTCTTTGTCTTGTCTTTGTCTTGTCTTTGTCTTGTCTTTGTCTTGTCTTTGTCTTGTCTTTGTCTTGTCTTTGTCTTGTCTTTGTCTTGTCTTTGTCTTGTCTTTGTCTTGTCTTTGTCTTGTCTTTGTCTTGTCTTTGTCTTGTCTTTGTCTTGTCTTTGTCTTGTCTTTGTCTTGTCTTTGTCTTGTCTTTGTCTTGTCTTTGTCTTGTCTTTGTCTTGTCTTTGTCTTGTCTTTGTCTTGTCTTTGTCTTGTCTTTGTCTTGTCTTTGTCTTGTCTTTGTCTTGTCTTTGTCTTGTCTTTGTCTTGTCTTTGTCTTGTCTTTGTCTTGTCTTTGTCTTGTCTTTGTCTTGTCTTTGTCTTGTCTTTGTCTTGTCTTTGTCTTGTCTTTGTCTTGTCTTTGTCTTGTCTTTGTCTTGTCTTTGTCTTGTCTTTGTCTTGTCTTTGTCTTGTCTTTGTCTTGTCTTTGTCTTGTCTTTGTCTTGTCTTTGTCTTGTCTTTGTCTTGTCTTTGTCTTGTCTTTGTCTTGTCTTTGTCTTGTCTTTGTCTTGTCTTTGTCTTGTCTTTGTCTTGTCTTTGTCTTGTCTTTGTCTTGTCTTTGTCTTGTCTTTGTCTTGTCTTTGTCTTGTCTTTGTCTTGTCTTTGTCTTGTCTTTGTCTTGTCTTTGTCTTGTCTTTGTCTTGTCTTTGTCTTGTCTTTGTCTTGTCTTTGTCTTGTCTTTGTCTTGTCTTTGTCTTGTCTTTGTCTTGTCTTTGTCTTGTCTTTGTCTTGTCTTTGTCTTGTCTTTGTCTTGTCTTTGTCTTGTCTTTGTCTTGTCTTTGTCTTGTCTTTGTCTTGTCTTTGTCTTGTCTTTGTCTTGTCTTTGTCTTGTCTTTGTCTTGTCTTTGTCTTGTCTTTGTCTTGTCTTTGTCTTGTCTTTGTCTTGTCTTTGTCTTGTCTTTGTCTTGTCTTTGTCTTGTCTTTGTCTTGTCTTTGTCTTGTCTTTGTCTTGTCTTTGTCTTGTCTTTGTCTTGTCTTTGTCTTGTCTTTGTCTTGTCTTTGTCTTGTCTTTGTCTTGTCTTTGTCTTGTCTTTGTCTTGTCTTTGTCTTGTCTTTGTCTTGTCTTTGTCTTGTCTTTGTCTTGTCTTTGTCTTGTCTTTGTCTTGTCTTTGTCTTGTCTTTGTCTTGTCTTTGTCTTGTCTTTGTCTTGTCTTTGTCTTGTCTTTGTCTTGTCTTTGTCTTGTCTTTGTCTTGTCTTTGTCTTGTCTTTGTCTTGTCTTTGTCTTGTCTTTGTCTTGTCTTTGTCTTGTCTTTGTCTTGTCTTTGTCTTGTCTTTGTCTTGTCTTTGTCTTGTCTTTGTCTTGTCTTTGTCTTGTCTTTGTCTTGTCTTTGTCTTGTCTTTGTCTTGTCTTTGTCTTGTCTTTGTCTTGTCTTTGTCTTGTCTTTGTCTTGTCTTTGTCTTGTCTTTGTCTTGTCTTTGTCTTGTCTTTGTCTTGTCTTTGTCTTGTCTTTGTCTTGTCTTTGTCTTGTCTTGTCTTTGTCTTGTCTTTGTCTTGTCTTTGTCTTGTCTTTGTCTTGTCTTTGTCTTGTCTTTGTCTTGTCTTTGTCTTGTCTTTGTCTTGTCTTTGTCTTGTCTTTGTCTTGTCTTTGTCTTGTCTTTGTCTTGTCTTTGTCTTGTCTTTGTCTTGTCTTTGTCTTGTCTTTGTCTTGTCTTTGTCTTGTCTTTGTCTTGTCTTTGTCTTGTCTTTGTCTTGTCTTTGTCTTGTCTTTGTCTTGTCTTTGTCTTGTCTTTGTCTTGTCTTTGTCTTGTCTTTGTCTTGTCTTTGTCTTGTCTTTGTCTTGTCTTTGTCTTGTCTTTGTCTTGTCTTTGTCTTGTCTTTGTCTTGTCTTTGTCTTGTCTTTGTCTTGTCTTTGTCTTGTCTTTGTCTTGTCTTTGTCTTGTCTTTGTCTTGTCTTTGTCTTGTCTTTGTCTTGTCTTTGTCTTGTCTTTGTCTTGTCTTTGTCTTGTCTTTGTCTTGTCTTTGTCTTGTCTTTGTCTTGTCTTTGTCTTGTCTTTGTCTTGTCTTTGTCTTGTCTTTGTCTTGTCTTTGTCTTGTCTTTGTCTTGTCTTTGTCTTGTCTTTGTCTTGTCTTTGTCTTGTCTTTGTCTTGTCTTTGTCTTGTCTTTGTCTTGTCTTTGTCTTGTCTTTGTCTTGTCTTTGTCTTGTCTTTGTCTTGTCTTTGTCTTGTCTTTGTCTTGTCTTTGTCTTGTCTTTGTCTTGTCTTTGTCTTGTCTTTGTCTTGTCTTTGTCTTGTCTTTGTCTTGTCTTTGTCTTGTCTTTGTCTTGTCTTTGTCTTGTCTTTGTCTTGTCTTTGTCTTGTCTTTGTCTTGTCTTTGTCTTGTCTTTGTCTTGTCTTTGTCTTGTCTTTGTCTTGTCTTTGTCTTGTCTTTGTCTTGTCTTTGTCTTGTCTTTGTCTTGTCTTTGTCTTGTCTTTGTCTTGTCTTTGTCTTGTCTTTGTCTTGTCTTTGTCTTGTCTTTGTCTTGTCTTTGTCTTGTCTTTGTCTTGTCTTTGTCTTGTCTTTGTCTTGTCTTTGTCTTGTCTTTGTCTTGTCTTTGTCTTGTCTTTGTCTTGTCTTTGTCTTGTCTTTGTCTTGTCTTTGTCTTGTCTTTGTCTTGTCTTTGTCTTGTCTTTGTCTTGTCTTTGTCTTGTCTTTGTCTTGTCTTTGTCTTGTCTTTGTCTTGTCTTTGTCTTGTCTTTGTCTTGTCTTTGTCTTGTCTTTGTCTTGTCTTTGTCTTGTCTTTGTCTTGTCTTTGTCTTGTCTTTGTCTTGTCTTTGTCTTGTCTTTGTCTTGTCTTTGTCTTGTCTTTGTCTTGTCTTTGTCTTGTCTTTGTCTTGTCTTTGTCTTGTCTTTGTCTTGTCTTTGTCTTGTCTTTGTCTTGTCTTTGTCTTGTCTTTGTCTTGTCTTTGTCTTGTCTTTGTCTTGTCTTTGTCTTGTCTTTGTCTTGTCTTTGTCTTGTCTTTGTCTTGTCTTTGTCTTGTCTTTGTCTTGTCTTTGTCTTGTCTTTGTCTTGTCTTTGTCTTGTCTTTGTCTTGTCTTTGTCTTGTCTTTGTCTTGTCTTTGTCTTGTCTTTGTCTTGTCTTTGTCTTGTCTTTGTCTTGTCTTTGTCTTGTCTTTGTCTTGTCTTTGTCTTGTCTTTGTCTTGTCTTTGTCTTGTCTTTGTCTTGTCTTTGTCTTGTCTTTGTCTTGTCTTTGTCTTGTCTTTGTCTTGTCTTTGTCTTGTCTTTGTCTTGTCTTTGTCTTGTCTTTGTCTTGTCTTTGTCTTGTCTTTGTCTTGTCTTTGTCTTGTCTTTGTCTTGTCTTTGTCTTGTCTTTGTCTTGTCTTTGTCTTGTCTTTGTCTTGTCTTTGTCTTGTCTTTGTCTTGTCTTTGTCTTGTCTTTGTCTTGTCTTTGTCTTGTCTTTGTCTTGTCTTTGTCTTGTCTTTGTCTTGTCTTTGTCTTGTCTTTGTCTTGTCTTTGTCTTGTCTTTGTCTTGTCTTTGTCTTGTCTTTGTCTTGTCTTTGTCTTGTCTTTGTCTTGTCTTTGTCTTGTCTTTGTCTTGTCTTTGTCTTGTCTTTGTCTTGTCTTTGTCTTGTCTTTGTCTTGTCTTTGTCTTGTCTTTGTCTTGTCTTTGTCTTGTCTTTGTCTTGTCTTTGTCTTGTCTTTGTCTTGTCTTTGTCTTGTCTTTGTCTTGTCTTTGTCTTGTCTTTGTCTTGTCTTTGTCTTGTCTTTGTCTTGTCTTTGTCTTGTCTTTGTCTTGTCTTTGTCTTGTCTTTGTCTTGTCTTTGTCTTGTCTTTGTCTTGTCTTTGTCTTGTCTTTGTCTTGTCTTTGTCTTGTCTTTGTCTTGTCTTTGTCTTGTCTTTGTCTTGTCTTTGTCTTGTCTTTGTCTTGTCTTTGTCTTGTCTTTGTCTTGTCTTTGTCTTGTCTTTGTCTTGTCTTTGTCTTGTCTTTGTCTTGTCTTTGTCTTGTCTTTGTCTTGTCTTTGTCTTGTCTTTGTCTTGTCTTTGTCTTGTCTTTGTCTTGTCTTTGTCTTGTCTTTGTCTTGTCTTTGTCTTGTCTTTGTCTTGTCTTTGTCTTGTCTTTGTCTTGTCTTTGTCTTGTCTTTGTCTTGTCTTTGTCTTGTCTTTGTCTTGTCTTTGTCTTGTCTTTGTCTTGTCTTTGTCTTGTCTTTGTCTTGTCTTTGTCTTGTCTTTGTCTTGTCTTTGTCTTGTCTTTGTCTTGTCTTTGTCTTGTCTTTGTCTTGTCTTTGTCTTGTCTTTGTCTTGTCTTTGTCTTGTCTTTGTCTTGTCTTTGTCTTGTCTTTGTCTTGTCTTTGTCTTGTCTTTGTCTTGTCTTTGTCTTGTCTTTGTCTTGTCTTTGTCTTGTCTTTGTCTTGTCTTTGTCTTGTCTTTGTCTTGTCTTTGTCTTGTCTTTGTCTTGTCTTTGTCTTGTCTTTGTCTTGTCTTTGTCTTGTCTTTGTCTTGTCTTTGTCTTGTCTTTGTCTTGTCTTTGTCTTGTCTTTGTCTTGTCTTTGTCTTGTCTTTGTCTTGTCTTTGTCTTGTCTTTGTCTTGTCTTTGTCTTGTCTTTGTCTTGTCTTTGTCTTGTCTTTGTCTTGTCTTTGTCTTGTCTTTGTCTTGTCTTTGTCTTGTCTTTGTCTTGTCTTTGTCTTGTCTTTGTCTTGTCTTTGTCTTGTCTTTGTCTTGTCTTTGTCTTGTCTTTGTCTTGTCTTTGTCTTGTCTTTGTCTTGTCTTTGTCTTGTCTTTGTCTTGTCTTTGTCTTGTCTTTGTCTTGTCTTTGTCTTGTCTTTGTCTTGTCTTTGTCTTGTCTTTGTCTTGTCTTTGTCTTGTCTTTGTCTTGTCTTTGTCTTGTCTTTGTCTTGTCTTTGTCTTGTCTTTGTCTTGTCTTTGTCTTGTCTTTGTCTTGTCTTTGTCTTGTCTTTGTCTTGTCTTTGTCTTGTCTTTGTCTTGTCTTTGTCTTGTCTTTGTCTTGTCTTTGTCTTGTCTTTGTCTTGTCTTTGTCTTGTCTTTGTCTTGTCTTTGTCTTGTCTTTGTCTTGTCTTTGTCTTGTCTTTGTCTTGTCTTTGTCTTGTCTTTGTCTTGTCTTTGTCTTGTCTTTGTCTTGTCTTTGTCTTGTCTTTGTCTTGTCTTTGTCTTGTCTTTGTCTTGTCTTTGTCTTGTCTTTGTCTTGTCTTTGTCTTGTCTTTGTCTTGTCTTTGTCTTGTCTTTGTCTTGTCTTTGTCTTGTCTTTGTCTTGTCTTTGTCTTGTCTTTGTCTTGTCTTTGTCTTGTCTTTGTCTTGTCTTTGTCTTGTCTTTGTCTTGTCTTTGTCTTGTCTTTGTCTTGTCTTTGTCTTGTCTTTGTCTTGTCTTTGTCTTGTCTTTGTCTTGTCTTTGTCTTGTCTTTGTCTTGTCTTTGTCTTGTCTTTGTCTTGTCTTTGTCTTGTCTTTGTCTTGTCTTTGTCTTGTCTTTGTCTTGTCTTTGTCTTGTCTTTGTCTTGTCTTTGTCTTGTCTTTGTCTTGTCTTTGTCTTGTCTTTGTCTTGTCTTTGTCTTGTCTTTGTCTTGTCTTTGTCTTGTCTTTGTCTTGTCTTTGTCTTGTCTTTGTCTTGTCTTTGTCTTGTCTTTGTCTTGTCTTTGTCTTGTCTTTGTCTTGTCTTTGTCTTGTCTTTGTCTTGTCTTTGTCTTGTCTTTGTCTTGTCTTTGTCTTGTCTTTGTCTTGTCTTTGTCTTGTCTTTGTCTTGTCTTTGTCTTGTCTTTGTCTTGTCTTTGTCTTGTCTTTGTCTTGTCTTTGTCTTGTCTTTGTCTTGTCTTTGTCTTGTCTTTGTCTTGTCTTTGTCTTGTCTTTGTCTTGTCTTTGTCTTGTCTTTGTCTTGTCTTTGTCTTGTCTTTGTCTTGTCTTTGTCTTGTCTTTGTCTTGTCTTTGTCTTGTCTTTGTCTTGTCTTTGTCTTGTCTTTGTCTTGTCTTTGTCTTGTCTTTGTCTTGTCTTTGTCTTGTCTTTGTCTTGTCTTTGTCTTGTCTTTGTCTTGTCTTTGTCTTGTCTTTGTCTTGTCTTTGTCTTGTCTTTGTCTTGTCTTTGTCTTGTCTTTGTCTTGTCTTTGTCTTGTCTTTGTCTTGTCTTTGTCTTGTCTTTGTCTTGTCTTTGTCTTGTCTTTGTCTTGTCTTTGTCTTGTCTTTGTCTTGTCTTTGTCTTGTCTTTGTCTTGTCTTTGTCTTGTCTTTGTCTTGTCTTTGTCTTGTCTTTGTCTTGTCTTTGTCTTGTCTTTGTCTTGTCTTTGTCTTGTCTTTGTCTTGTCTTTGTCTTGTCTTTGTCTTGTCTTTGTCTTGTCTTTGTCTTGTCTTTGTCTTGTCTTTGTCTTGTCTTTGTCTTGTCTTTGTCTTGTCTTTGTCTTGTCTTGTCTTTGTCTTGTCTTTGTCTTGTCTTTGTCTTGTCTTTGTCTTGTCTTTGTCTTGTCTTTGTCTTGTCTTTGTCTTGTCTTTGTCTTGTCTTTGTCTTGTCTTTGTCTTGTCTTTGTCTTGTCTTTGTCTTGTCTTTGTCTTGTCTTTGTCTTGTCTTTGTCTTGTCTTTGTCTTGTCTTTGTCTTGTCTTTGTCTTGTCTTTGTCTTGTCTTTGTCTTGTCTTTGTCTTGTCTTTGTCTTGTCTTTGTCTTGTCTTTGTCTTGTCTTTGTCTTGTCTTTGTCTTGTCTTTGTCTTGTCTTTGTCTTGTCTTTGTCTTGTCTTTGTCTTGTCTTTGTCTTGTCTTTGTCTTGTCTTTGTCTTGTCTTTGTCTTGTCTTTGTCTTGTCTTTGTCTTGTCTTTGTCTTGTCTTTGTCTTGTCTTTGTCTTGTCTTTGTCTTGTCTTTGTCTTGTCTTTGTCTTGTCTTTGTCTTGTCTTTGTCTTGTCTTTGTCTTGTCTTTGTCTTGTCTTTGTCTTGTCTTTGTCTTGTCTTTGTCTTGTCTTTGTCTTGTCTTTGTCTTGTCTTTGTCTTGTCTTTGTCTTGTCTTTGTCTTGTCTTTGTCTTGTCTTTGTCTTGTCTTTGTCTTGTCTTTGTCTTGTCTTTGTCTTGTCTTTGTCTTGTCTTTGTCTTGTCTTTGTCTTGTCTTTGTCTTGTCTTTGTCTTGTCTTTGTCTTGTCTTTGTCTTGTCTTTGTCTTGTCTTTGTCTTGTCTTTGTCTTGTCTTTGTCTTGTCTTTGTCTTGTCTTTGTCTTGTCTTTGTCTTGTCTTTGTCTTGTCTTTGTCTTGTCTTTGTCTTGTCTTTGTCTTGTCTTTGTCTTGTCTTTGTCTTGTCTTTGTCTTGTCTTTGTCTTGTCTTTGTCTTGTCTTTGTCTTGTCTTTGTCTTGTCTTTGTCTTGTCTTTGTCTTGTCTTTGTCTTGTCTTTGTCTTGTCTTTGTCTTGTCTTTGTCTTGTCTTTGTCTTGTCTTTGTCTTGTCTTTGTCTTGTCTTTGTCTTGTCTTTGTCTTGTCTTTGTCTTGTCTTTCTCTTGTCTTTGTCTTGTCTTTGTCTTGTCTTTGTCTTGTCTTTGTCTTGTCTTTGTCTTGTCTTTGTCTTGTCTTTGTCTTGTCTTTGTCTTGTCTTTGTCTTGTCTTTGTCTTGTCTTTGTCTTGTCTTTGTCTTGTCTTTGTCTTGTCTTTGTCTTGTCTTTGTCTTGTCTTTGTCTTGTCTTTGCCTTGTCTTTGCCTTGTCTTTGTCTTGTCTTTGTCTTGTCTTTGTCTTGTCTTTGTCTTGTCTTTGTCTTGTCTTTGTCTTGTCTTTGTCTTGTCTTTGTCTTGTCTTTGTCTTGTCTTTGTCTTGTCTTTGTCTTGTCTTTGTCTTGTCTTTGTCTTGTCTTTGTCTTGTCTTTGTCTTGTCTTTGTCTTGTCTTTGTCTTGTCTTTGTCTTGTCTTTGTCTTGTCTTTGTCTTGTCTTTGTCTTGTCTTTGTCTTGTCTTTGTCTTGTCTTTGTCTTGTCTTTGTCTTGTCTTTGTCTTGTCTTTGTCTTGTCTTTGTCTTGTCTTTGTCTTGTCTTTGTCTTGTCTTTGTCTTGTCTTTGTCTTGTCTTTGTCTTGTCTTTGTCTTGTCTTTGTCTTGTCTTTGTCTTGTCTTTGTCTTGTCTTTGTCTTGTCTTTGTCTTGTCTTTGTCTTGTCTTTGTCTTGTCTTTGTCTTGTCTTTGTCTTGTCTTTGTCTTGTCTTTGTCTTGTCTTTGTCTTGTCTTTGTCTTGTCTTTGTCTTGTCTTTGTCTTGTCTTTGTCTTGTCTTTGTCTTGTCTTTGTCTTGTCTTTGTCTTGTCTTTGTCTTGTCTTTGTCTTGTCTTTCTCTTGTCTTTCTCTTGTATTTCTCTTGTCTTTCTCTTGTCTTTGTCTTGTCTTTGACTTGTCATGGAAATTTCTTTCAAACACATGCACGTGGTGATATATTTCTCACCTTGCAGTACAGGGTAACAGAATCATTCTGTAAGGTTTCGTAAACAAAAATATTTCTTGCTATAAAAATCAATTTGATCGTCCTAACATTTTTTTTCTAACCCACCGATCTCCACTACTGATCATGGAAATTTCTTGAAAACACATGGCGATAAAATTATCTTCTTCTAAAGTATGCAGGATAGGGAAACAGAATCATTCTGCAAGGAATTTAAAAAAATCAATTTGATCGTGCTCTCATTTTTTTCCAACCCACCAAATTCCACTGGTGATCATGCAAATTTCTTGAAAACACAAGGCAATAAAATTTTCTTCTTCTGATGGAAACAGGATAGGCAAACAAAATCATCCGGCAAGGTTTCCTAAGCAACAACAATTGTTTCAATAGAAATCAATTTTATTATCCTCTCAATTTTTCCAACCCACCAATTTCCACTGGTGATCATGGAAATTTCTTGAAAACACATGGCAATAAAGTTTTCTTCTTCTGATGGATACAGGATAGGCAAACAAAATCATCCGGCAAGGTTTCGTAAACAAAAATATTTCTTTCTATAAAAATCAATTTGATCGTCCTCCCAATTTTTTTTCAACCCACCAATTTCCACTATTGATCACGGAAATTACTTGAAAACACATGGCAATAAAATTTTCTTCTTCTGATGGATGCAGGATAGGCAAACAAAATCATCCTGCAAGGTTTCGTAAACAAAAATATTTCTTTCTATAAAAATCAATTTTACCGTCCTCCCAATTTTTTCCCAATCCACCAATTTCCATTACTGATCATGGAAATTACTTGAAAACACATGACGATACATTTTTTAATTTTGGTTTGATGCGGGATAGTGAAACAGAATCATTCTGTAAGGTTTTCTAAGGAAAAATAATTCTTACAATAAAAATCAATTTGATAGTCCTCGCAAATTTTTCCCCACCTTCCTATTTTGGGATATTGAAATAAAAAAGTGTGTGCTCACTAGCGCCGCCTTGAGGATGATATCCAATTTAATCATCACATCATTAAATAGTCCTTGCCCCAGTAACAATTTAGGCTTTATGGTGGTTTTATAGCCACTCATACAACTTAGATTGCACTTGTATTGTGCTATAAAACTTTAATTGTGACTTAGATTACATTACAGTAAACGTCATTTTCCTAAATTAATAAACTTTACCTAACATGAATTGGAAGTTTTAGTCTCCCTAGCGCCGCCTGATGGGCGAATTCTGTAATTATCTTTTCGCCGTCAGGTAGCACTCGACTCGCTGATGGATATTGCCGAAGACATCACACTTCTAAATAATATTCTCGAGATTCAGAAATTGAAAAATAATACATGCTCACTAGTGCCGCCTGGTCTATCTCTTAAATTAGTTTTGTCCATAATCGCGTAGCTCTTAACCTTCTCTAATTTTTTTTCGAGAACACCTTCTCCTCTAAGTTATTAGACGTTTGTGACATACTAAATTCCACATTGTGCTGAAAGCTGGTACGCTCACGTTAAACTTATTCAATGATAGTTGCGTTTACGAGAGGTTAGATTTATTTACTCTATTGTGTAGCACCCCTGGCGCTGCAGTTATTAATTAATTGGATATCCAATTGCTCTAAATTGTAGGTCTAAGCAAACACAAAACAACTTTACCAAATAAAGTATGGTGCTAAATGTTAACTCAGATAAAATATTCGAGCCCCAATTAGTCGAAATCCCATAAGCTAAGTGATTCCTATTAGTTGGGTACCGCACAATACGAATCCACGTAGTAGGAAT
>NC_080670.1:89222844-89257167 GCF_030247195.1 Topomyia yanbarensis | reverse complement strand
TTTCGAACCCACTACATTTGTGGCGAGCTCATGCTGTGTTAACTATTAAATAGCAGCAAAATGAAAAGAGATATAGACAAAGTGTCTAATAAAAAGTTATAGAGAACATTAAGGAGCATCAAATGAACAATAGTAACGATAAATTTTGTTGATTAATAATTAGAACAATTAAAAAACTCCAAAAAACACAAATTTTGAGTTATTTCGTTAGTGTAAAATCATTTAGTACACTTAACTAAAAGATATTTGTACATACACTGATAGGACATTTTCTCAGCTTTCCAATGAAATCTTGTAAATAACGATATAAAGCATATTTTTTAGATTAGAGTCTTTTAAGCACTTGCAAGTCGATTACAGGAAAAGTATAGTAATGAAATTACAAAGAAATGAGAAGAGATAGAAAAATGACGTCCAAGAACAAATTATGAATCGTCCTAAAACCCAACTTTTGGATAATGGATATTGCTATAATCATACTTCATTATTTCGAGAAAATTAGCAAAAACCTCCTCAAAAACACTAACTTGTAACTACTTTACAGCTAAGAGGTAATTAAAACTAATTACTTAAAAGATATGAGAACACCATTCAATAGGAAATTTTCTAACCTTTCGAATGAAACTGAAACATTTAAAATACAAAGTATACTTTTAAAGTTAGAGGTATTTTAAGACAAATAAGCTTTTTACACAAAAAGTTCAATAACTCTGTAACGGTTGAGATTTGATGGTATGTATAGAACAATTTTTTTCTCCAAATATGGCAGTCTATCACCCCCCGAGAGATTCTTAACCATGAACCAAACACCCTATATATATATATATATATATATATATATATATATATATATATATATATATATATATATATATATATATATATATATATATATATATATATATATATATATATATATATATATATATATATATATATATATATATATATATATATATATATATATATATATATATATATATATATATATATATATATATATATATATATATATATATATATATATATATATATATATATATATATATATATATATATATATATATATATATATATATATATATATATATATATATATATATATATATATATATATATATATATATATATATATATATATATAGAAGATAGATAATAGATGTGCTCATATATGAGAAAAGCATAATTGCACTAATAGAAGGATTATCAAAGATTTACAGATTTTATTTCTATCTAACATTGTTCTACATAATATTTCCAACAAAATGAAGAACAAATTGCGCAAATCCATCATGTGGTTTTTAAGTGATGCGCGGTCTTACGCACGCCAACTTTGTTTTATATATATAGATGTGCTCATATATGAGAAAAGCATTATTGCACTAATAGGGGGATTATCAAAGATTTACAGATTTTATTTCTATCTAACATTGTTCTACATAAAATTTGCAACAAAATAAAGAACAAATTGCGCAAATCCATCATGCAGTTTTTAAGTGATGCGCGGTCTTACGTACGCCAACTTTGTTTTATATATATAGATGTGCTCATATATGAGAAAAGCATAATTGCACTAATAGGAGTATTATCAAAGATTTACAGATTTTATTTCTATCTAACATTGTTCTACATAAAATTTCCAACAAAATGAAGAACAAATTGCGCAAATCCATCATGCAGTTTTTAAGTGATGCGCGGTCTTACGTACGCCAACTTTGTTTTATATATATAGATGTGCTCATATATGAGAAAAGCATAATTGCACTAATAGGAGGATTACCAAAGATTTACAGATTTTATTTCTATCTAGCATTGTTCTACATAAAATTTCCAACAAAATGACGAATAAATTGCGCAAATCCATCATGCAGTTTTTAAGTGATGCGCGGTCTTACGTACGCCAACTTTGTTTTATATATATATATATATATATATATATATATATATATATATATATATATATATATATATATATATATATATATATATATATATATGTATATATATATATATATATATATATATATATATATATATATATATATATATATATATATATATATATATATATATATATATATATATATATATATATATATATATATATATATATATATATATATATATATATATATATATATATATATATATATATATAGATGTGCTCATATATGTTTTTTTTTTTGTTTATTTATGACATTTTGCCACGGTTGTGGCATTCGTGTCAATGGAAAGAATAGGGTAGATGGGTATAGATATAAATGGGGACGCGCATCACTTAAAAACTGCATGATTGATTTGCGCAATTCGTTCTTCATTTTGTTGATATCATGAATGCTCAAAATAATTTCAATGATGAATACTGTTTTCGGCAGGACGAAGTTTGCCGGGTCAGCTAGTATATATATATATATATATATATATATATATATATATATATATATATATATATATATATATATATATATATATATATATATATATATATATATATATATATATATATGTGTATATATATATATATATATATATATATATATATATATATATATATATATATATATATATATATATATATATATATATAGATATATATATATATATATATATATATATATATATATATATATATATATATATATACATATATATATATATATATATATATATATATATATATATATATATATATATATATATATATATATATATATATATATATATATATATATATATATATATATATATATATATATATATATATATATATATATATATATATATATATAAAAAACAAAGTTGGCGTACGTAAGACCGCGCATCACTTAAAAACTGCATGATGGATTAGCGCAATTTGTTCTTCATTTTGTTGGAAATTTTATGTAGAACAATGTTAGATAGAAATAAAATCTATAAATCTTTGATAATCCTCCTATTAGTGCAATTATGCTTTTCTCATATATGAGCACATCTTCTATCTATATATAAAACCAAGTTTGATTCGTTTTCGAGCTCTCCATCGAGACAGAGGTTGTTTTTTCTAGTCCGTAGTGCTGTGTGAGGCGATAAAGAATAGTGTTAATCCGCATTCAAGGTTATTTTGCCAGTTCCGTTCGGTCCTCAGTCTTTTGTTCGCGTGTGAGGATTAAACAATAGCCAGCTGTATAAGCTGGATCGGTTCGTCGTTGGACACCAGTTTAAAGCTAAAGTGGTTTTTGTCTTTTGTAACACATTTATTGCTTTCTTCCGTCTGCGCGGGCGCTGACCCCGTGCGTTGACGTTTTCTATGGTTCCCTCTCCGGATGGTCAAATGGAAGTTGAATCGGGTTCAACTTCTAAGGCTCCCCCTGGCCCAAATGCTATCCAGAACTCTCAACTGGTCCATTTGTGGTCTTCTTTCGGCCCAAGACTAAATCACTGAATCTTCTTCAGATTTCTAGAGACCTGACGGAACGGTTCTCGGCTGTGACCAAAATTTCAAAGGTCCGCTCGGACAAGATAAGGGTGTTGCTAGCCAACTCAAAGCAGGCAAACGATATTGCTTGCTGTGAGCACTTTACGCGGGATTATAACGTGTATATTCCGGCTGTAAGAGTACAATCCGAAGGCGTCGTAACCGATGAGAGTTTGACGTGCGAGGATCTGCTGAAGTACGGTGTTGGCCGATTCAGAGACCGCTTACTTCAGCCAGTTAAAATACTTGAGTGCAAACGTTTGCACTCAGTAGTAGTTGCGGGGGATGGTTCGAAAACGTACCCCCAATCAAACTCTTATCGGGTGACCTTCGCTGGTACCGCTTTGCCAAATTTCGTCCTCTTGCACAAGGTTCGTCTGCCTGTGCGTCTGTTTGTGCCGCGGGTCATGAATTGCACATAGTGTAAACAACTGGGTCACACAGCCACCCATTGTAGCAATAAGGCCCGCAAACTACGCGGGGATAAACTGAAACGTTCCCTTGCGGGACGATCCAAACATTCTTTCGCAGAAATGTTAAAGAATGCTACGCCACCATCCTCAGCAAACATCTATACTCACTTGCCTCCTGACGAGGGCGAAGCTGATAACCCACAAGAGGGAACATCTACTAGGGTGCCTAGAATTTATAGGAAGAGGAGGAACATTTCCTCTCGTAAAGTTCCTTGTAAAGGCCAGAAGGTGTTCCTTGACGGGGCTCCGAAAGTCACATCTATTGGAAGTGTTGCAACAAAACCGAAGCAATTAGCTCCTGGTCTTGGAGGATTAAGCTCAGAGAAGGAGTTCCCAGCACTTCCAGGAACATCAAAAATCCCAAGTGTTCCTTTGTTTCAGTTCGAGAGTAATCACAGCACTGGAATTATAAAACTCTCGGACATAGTGGACTGGATAATAAAAACTTTCAATATTACTGATCCTATTAAAAGTCTTATGTTAGCTTTTCTCCCTACAGTGAGAACATTTTTGAAGCAGTTGACTGCTAAATGGCCCCTCCTCTCAGCGATTGTATCCTTCGATGGCTAACTCATCGAACAAGGTCACGGATTTGATCACTGTTCTACCGTGGAATTGCAGAAGTATCATCCCGAAAATCGATTCCTTCAAAATTTTAATAAATAATTTGAGTTGCGATGCATTTGCATTATGTAAAACTTGGTTAACTTCCGACATAGATCTCAACTTCCACGACTTTAATATTATTCGCCTGGATCGAGACACCCCCTATGGAGGAGTGCTTTTGGGGATCAAAAAGTGCTATTCCTTCTACAGAATTAACCTTCCCTCGATAACAGGTATTGAAGTTGTCGCTTGTCAAGTAATAACCAAAGGCAAAAGCCTTTGCATAGCTTCCATATATATTCCCCCCAACACCGCGATTGAGCACCGACGGCTACAAGACATCTTAGAATCCCTGCCAGCACCGCGACTAGTTTTAGGAGACTAACTCTCACGGTACAGCATGGGGTTGCCTCTATGATGATAACCGGTCTTCCTTAATTCAGGATCTTTGCGATAACTTCAATTTGACAATTTTAAACACGGGTGAAATGACACGGATTCCTGCTCCTCCAGCGCGCCCGAGCGCCTTAGACTTGTCCCTTTGCCCAACATCGCTGCGGTTAAATTGCACGTGGAAGGTAATTCCTGATCCCCACGGCAGCGACCATCTGCCGATTGTAGTCTCAATCAATAAGGGTTCAAGGCCATTGAAATCAATCAATATTTCGTATGACCTCACACGAAATATCGATTGGAAGAGCTATGCTGCCGCGATATCCGACAACATCGAATCTACCTAAGAACTTCCTCCGGAGGAAGAGTACAGCCTTTTGGCTGGCTTGATTCTCGACAGCGCGAATCAAGCTCAGACTAAGCCAGTACCCGGCGCGAACATACAAAAACGCTCTCCTAATCCGTGGTGGGACAAAGAGTGCTCAGACGTGTACGCGGAGAAGGCCGCCGCGTATAAGACCTTCCGGGACGACGGGTTACCTGCTAGCTATCGAC
This sequence comes from Topomyia yanbarensis, assembly GCF_030247195.1. Lineage (NCBI taxonomy): Eukaryota > Metazoa > Arthropoda > Insecta > Diptera > Culicidae > Topomyia > Topomyia yanbarensis. The sequence goes on along the minus strand of NC_080670.1, from coordinate 89,251,686 downwards.
AATATGCGACGTTAGAAACGCGAATGAAGAGTTTGATGAAAGCCAAGAAACGTAGTTACTGGCGCCGGTTCGTTGACGGACTAACGAGAGAAACATCGATGAGCACTCTTTGGGGCACGGCCAGGCGTTTGCGAAACCGAAACAGTACTAACGAGAGTGCAGAATATTCAAACCGATTGGATATTCGATTTCGCCAAGAAGGTTTGTCCGGATTCCGCCCCGGCACAGAAGATTTACCGCGCCGCGTCTCCTCACGATTCCGCGAACGAAACACCTTTTTCGATGGTGGAGTTCTCACTTGCTCTCTTGTCGTGTAACAATAAAGCTCTGGGGCCAGACAGAATCAAATTCAACTTGTTGAAGAATCTGCCTGACTCTGCCAAGAGACGCTTGTTGAACTTATTTAATAAGTTTCTCGAGGCTAACATTGTCCCACTCGATTGGAGACAAGTGAAGGTTATCGCCATCCAAAAACCAGGAAAACCAGCCTCCGACCACAATTCGTACCGTCCGATCGCAATGCTATCCTGTATCCGGAAGTTGTTCGAGAAAATGATCCTATTCCGCCTCGACAATTGGGTCGAAGCAAATGGCTTACTGTCAGATACACAATTTGGCTTTCGCAAAGGCAAAGGGACGAACGATTGTCTTGCGTTGCTCTCAACTGAAATTCAAATGGCCTAAGCTAGCAAAGAGCAGATGGCATCAGTGTTCCTAGATATTAAGGGGGCTTTTGACTCAGTTTCGATCAACATTCTTTCAGAGAAGCTGCACCAGCATGGTCTTTCAGCGACTTTAAACAACTTTTTACTAAACTTGTTGTCGGAAAAGCACATGCATTTTTCGCATGGTGACTTATCGACATTACGATTTAGCTACATGGGCCTTCCCCAGGGCTCATGTCTAAGCCCCCTGTTATACAATTTCTACGTCAACGACATTGATGAATGTCTTGACAATTCCTGCACGTTAAGGCAACTTGCAGACGATGGCGTGGTGTCTGTTACCGGACCCAAAGCTGTCGATCTACAAGGACCATTACAGAATACCTTGGACAATTTGTCTGCTTGGGCTATTAAGCTGGGTATCGAATTCTCCACGGAGAAAACTGAGCTAGTTGTATTTTCTAGGAACCGTGAACCAGCACAACTACAGCTTCTATTAATGAGTCAAACTATCGCTCAGGTCTTCACAGTAAAATATCTAGGGGTCTGGTTCGACTCGAAAGGTACTTGGGGATGCCATATTCGGTATCTGAAACAGAAATGCCAGCAAAGGATCAACTTTCTTCGTACAATAACCGGAACATGGTGGGGTGCCCACCCAGGAGACCTAATTAGGTTGTATCAAACAACGATACTCTCGGTAATGGAATACGGATGCTTCTACTTTCGCTCCGCCGCGAACATACATTTCATCAAACTCGAAAGAATTCGGTATCGTTGTTTGCGTATCGCCTTAGGGTGCATGCAGTCGACCCATACGATGAGTCTCGAAGTGCTGTCGGGCGTTCTCCCGTTGAGAAATCGATTTTGGGAACTCTCATATCGATTGCTCATTCGATGCGATATCTTGAACCCGGTCGTGATTGAAAATTTCGAAAGGCTTGTTGAGCTCAATTCTCAGACCAGTTTCATGTCCCTGTACTTTAACTACATGGCGCAGAATATTAACCCTTCTTCTTACAATCCCAACCGTGTGCATTTCATAAATACTTCTGAATCTACTGTTTTCTTCGACACATCCATAAAAGACGAGATTAGTGGAATTCCGGACCACATACGCCCACAAGTGGTTCCAAACATTTTTTATAATAAATTCCGAGAAGTCGACTGTTTTAAGATGTTTTATACTGACGGATCAAACCTCAAAGGGTCCACTGGCTTCGGTATTTTCAATCAAAAGTTCACCGCCTCCTACAAACTCAGTGACCCTGCTTCAGTTTACGCCGCAGAACTAGCTGCCATTCAGTATACCGTTGGAGTCATTGAAACATTACCCGCAGGCCATTACTTCATCGTTTCGGATAGCCTCAGTTCCATTGACGCTATTCGCTCGATGAAACACGGAAAGCACTCCTCGTATTTTCTGGGGAAATACGGGAGCTACTGAGTGCTTTATCTGACAACTCTTTCCAGATTACCTTGGTATGGGTCCATTCCGGGCAATGAGAAGGCAGACTCCTTAGCTAAGAAGGAAGACGTTTACGAAAGACCAATTTGCTTCAGCGAATATTTCAGTATTACTCATCAGAGAACCCTCGAAAGTTGGCAAACTTCGTGGAGCAGTGGGGAGCTGGGAAGGTGGCTACATTCGATAATCCCTAATTTATCTACGAAACCTTGGTTCAAGGGGATGGATGTGGGTCGTGACTTCATTCGTGTGATGTCCCGACTCATGGCAAACCATTACACGCTGGATGCACATCTCCGGCGTATTGGGCTCGTGGATAGTGGTATCTGCGCTTGTGGCGACGGCTATCACGACATCGAGCACATTGTCTGGGCGTGCACCGAGTACAGTTCCACCAGGTCTCGGCTAATGGATACCCTGCGGGCCCGAGGAAGACCAACCAACGTCCCGGTTCGAGATGTGCTGGCAAGCCGCGATGTCCTCTATTTGTCCCTTATATACACCTTTGTGAAAACCATCAATATACAAGTCTAACTGCCCCTTCTTATTTTTCTTATCATTCTCAGAACCCTCTTCCACCTGTATCAAAGCATCTGTATCGAATGAGCCAACAAACACGGAACCTACGGCACGAACATAACACGCTTAACTCGAAATGTAGCCGATCCACATCTGAGCCGTACTACGAAATCGTCTGGAAAAACCACTGCCATCTTGAGAAGGACCACCCGGCGTCCCAGTACATGATTCCCCTGATGAAGGCCACCCGAGTTTGTAATCCAACCGTTGATCTCACGATGCCTGAAACTGCAATGATTTTCTCTCCCTGCCATCTTTGTCTACCCTCCCTTTCCTGACTCTTATACCCAGAAGCAACACCCCTACACCCCCCCCCTCCCCCCAATATCATCAAGAAGCATTTAGCTCTTCTTGTCTCTTCTAGTTTTAACTATTATATTATATAATCTCGTTGAAAATGCCCAACTCTACTACCCACAAAAATAACTATAATTACGAATCTTTACAAAATTCAAACATTCCCCTTTAGTTATTCCTAGTTTTAAGTTAGTCGTAAAAAATTGTCCCCCTTAGTTAAACATTATTTGCTCCAATAATCTCACTGATAAAAATGTCAAACCATATTGCCACAAAAACTAAATGACCCCCCTAATCTTACGAAAATAATATTATCCCCTTGTGTAGATATATAAGATAGCTATAAAATCGCATTAGTTTCATTTTAAAAAAATCAATATGTAATCCCCTAATTTTAAGCAATTTAAAATGTAAAACAAAACAAAATTGGCACCTTTAATCTAACGCAACGTGCCTTATCAAATAAACGATTTGAATAAAAAAAAATAAAACAAAGTTGGCGTACGTAAGACCGCGCATCACTTAAAAACTGCATGATTGATTTGTGCAATTTGTTCTTCATTTTGTTGATATCATGAATGCTCAAAATAATTTCAATGATGAATACTGTTTTCGGCAGTACGAAGTTTGCCGGGTCAGCTAGTATATATATATATATATATATATATATATATATATATATATATATATATATATATATATATATATATATATATATATATATATATATATATATATATATATATATATATATATATATATATATATATATATATATATATATATATATATATATATATATATATATATATATATATATATATATATATATATATATATCGTCCTCGTTTGACACTATCGGTCTTCCTTGATAGTAGATTTAGCCACACGGGTTAGAATTTTTAACAGTAATCCTAGCAAAAGGATGATCAATGTAGTCCAATGGAAGGTGCGGTCGTAGTAATTCAATTTTATAAAATAATTATAATTTTATAAAATTGAAGTTATTTCAAAGTCTCTTTGGTCACATTGGCCACCATCATCGGTTCCGGAAGCCCCGGCGGAAGTATCCAAATTCAGAGTAACAGTCACATCGGTTTCTCGGAGATGGCTAGACCGATTCGACTAAACTTGACCTCAAATGAAATGTATTGCGTCCCCGTAAATGGCTATTAAATTTTATCCCCAACCGACTTCCGGTTCCGGAGTTACGGGTTGTGGCGTGCGATCACATAGCAAATTGTGATTCAAACCGATACCCCGATGGAAGCAAAAAAGGTAAAAATTTCGCTAAAATGTCTCTCAAATAACTTAACTTGGCAGTTCTAGGTCACCGACGGCCAAACAAACTTTCGTTGACTACATTGACCACCATAGACGGTTCCGGAAGTGCCCGGGAAAAGCGGCCATCTTTCATAACTAGCAAACTCATATCAGTTTCTCGGAAATGGTTGGGCCGATTTTCACAAACTTAGTCCCAAATGATAGCTATATTATCCCCACAGATGTCTGTAACATTTCGCACGGACCGCTTGTATGGTTCCGGAAATATAGACTGAACGGTCCGGTCACACATGAAATTCCCATATAAGCCGGAACTCAAAATTTTTTTCAAAGGGGGGACCCCATGAAATTTCAGAAATCGAATTCGTATTTTTAATGCCAAACATCTTTAAAATGCATGAAACGTCGAGATTTTATGTTATCACGAATTTTTTTTTTTTTGGAAATCGACTTTTTGGGACTTTGCCGATTTTGCACCTTTTTGCCTTTCTCAATAGAAAGGTATTGCAATTGCTCTGAAAACCGACTTTTTAACGGAGGCCCGGAGGGCCGAGTGACATATACCATTCGATTCAGTTCGTCGAGTTCGGCAAATGTCTGTGTGTGTGTATGTATGTGTGTGTGTATGTATGTGTGTGTGTATGTATGTGTGTGTGTATGTGCGTCTGTGTGTGTGTACGCGAACACAATCTCACTCACTTTTCTCAGAGATGGATGAACCGATTTTTACAAACTTAGTCCCAAATGAAAGGTGCAACGTTCCCATAGGCTGCTATTGAATTTCTAATGGATCCGACTTCCGGTTCCGGAATTACAGGGTGATGAGTACGATCACGCAGAAAATGTCGATTTTAAGAAATTCTGCAATGAATGTATAATGGTGAAAATTTTTCCAAAATGTAACCACAACTGCTTCGATTTGTAGTACTAGGTCATTAACAGCCATTCAAAGTCTCTTTGGTCACATTGGCCACCATCATCGGTTCCGGAAGCCCCGGCGGAAGTATCCAAATTCAGAATAACAGTCACATCGGTTTCTCGGAGGTGGCTAGACCGAATCAACCAAACTTAGTCTCAAATGAAAGATATTGCGTCCCCGTAAATGGCTATTACATTTTATCCCCAACCGACTTCCGGTTCCGGAGTTACGGGTTGTGGCGTGCGATCACATAGCAAATTGTGATTCAAACCGATACTCCGATGAAAGCAAAAAAGGTAAAAATTTCACTAAAATGTCTCTCAAATAACTTAACTTTGCAGTTCTAGGTCACCGACGGCCAAACAAACTTTCGTTGACTACATTGACCACCATAGACGGTTCCGGAAGTGCCCGGGAAAAGCGGCCATCTTTCATAACTAGCAAACTCATATCAGTTTCTCGGAAATGGTTGGGCCGATTTTCACAAACTTAGTCCCAAATGATAGCTATATTATCCCCACAGATGTCTGTAAAATTTCGCACGGATCGCGTGTATGGTTCCGGAAATATAGACTGAACGGTCCGGTCAAACATGAAATTCCCATATAAGCCGGAATTCAAAATTTTTTTCAAAGGGGGGACCCCATGAAATTTCAGAAATCGAATTCGTATTTTTGATGCCAAACATCTTTAAAATGCATGAAACGTCGAGATTTTATGTTATCTCGAAAAAATTTTTTTTATAGAAATCGACTTTTTGGGACTTTGCCGATTTCGCACCATTTTTCAGTTCAATATTACCGTGGCTGTTTTTTCTTTTTCAAAATTTTAGAACTCGAATGATGATTTATTTTCCTGTATATAGTTGTCATGTGATGTATAATAATAAAATGTAATATATGCATTTAAAAGCTTTTAATGAATATAAACAACGCACACATTCTCGTGATTCATGATTGAGAAAGGCACAATTGCACCGCTAGGTGGATTAAAATAGGTTTTTCAGTTCAATATTACCGTGGCTGTTTTTTCTTTTACAAAATTTTAGAACCCGAATAATGATTTATTTTCCTGTATATGGTTGTCATGTGATGTATAATAATAAAATGTAATATATGCATTTAAAAGTTTTTAATGAATATAAACAACGCACACATTCTCGTGATTCATGATTGAGAAAGGCACAATTGCACCGCTAGGTGGATTAAAATAGGTTTTTCAGTTCAATATTACCGTGGCTGTTTTTTCTTTTACAAAATTTTAGAACTCGAATAATGATTTATTTTCCTGTATATGGTTGTCATGTGATGTATAATAATAAAATGTAATATATGCATTTAAAAGTTTTTAATGAATATATACAACGCACACATTCTCGTGATTCATGATTGAGAAAGGCACAATTGCACCGCTAGGTGGATTAAAATAGGTTTTTAAATTATATTCAGTTTCCAGTTAACACCTTCATATAAAAAGTTTTAAGCCCCTCCCGAAACAAAATCCTGGCTACGGACCTGACTGAACCGGAAGTCGTCATCTCAATTTTCAAAATGGCATCAAACTTGGACATTTGACGTCCACTCATCAATCCCATTCCATAAATACCGATATTGATGGGGTTTTAGAGAATTCCACTGAACCGGAAGTCGCCATCTTGGTTTTCAAAATGACCCTAAACATCGATATCTGAAGTCCACTCCTCAATCCTGTTCCAAAAATACTCACATTGATGGGGTTTCAGAGAATTCCACTGAACCGGAATTCGCCATCTTGATTTTCAAAATGGGCTCAGACATGAACATTTGGCGTCTACTCGTTAATACTGTTCAAAAAGCAACCAGAATGTTGAAGTATGGACCAGAAGAAATCTTCAAGATTCCACTTTTCCAAAAATCTTCGAAATTCTATGTATTCAAAAGGTCTTGGGATAAAGGCAGAAACCGTGTTAATTGCAAAATCCGTGCAAAAACAACATGATCAAAAATAGTCTTTTGCCTTCAAGAGGACTTACAATATTTTCGCTAAAACTGTGTTAATTGCGAAATCCGCGCAAAAAATATCTGATGATTCCTTACATTTCTTTTATAAAAAATGTAAAAAAAAGCTCTGTTAATCAAAGTATTCCAACAAAATGAAACTTCGATAATAAAAAATTATCGCAAAGTAAAACCGCTTTTATTAAAAAAAATCCACGTGAATTAAAACCGTGTAAATGCAAAAAATTCGTGTAAATGAAAACCGCATAAATTGCAAAATCCGCGTAAAAAAAACCTGAGTATATATATATATATATATATATATATATATATATATATATATATATATATATATATATATATATATATATATATATATATATATATATATATATATATATATATATATATATATATATATATATATATATATATATATATATATATATATATATATATATATATATATATATATATATATATATATATATGCAATTGTGCCTTTCTCAATCATGAATCACGAGAATGTGTGCGTTGTATATATTCATTAAAAACTTTTAAATGCATATATTACATTTTATTATTATACATCACATGACAACCATATACAGGAAAATAAATCATTATTCGAGTTCTAAAATTTTGTAAAAGAAAAAACAGCCACGGTAATATTGAACTGAAAAACCTATTTTAATCCACCTAGCGGTGCAATTGTGCCTTTCTCAATCATGAATCACGAGAATGTGTGCGTTGTTTATATTCATTAAAAGCTTTTAAATGCATATATTACATTTTATTATTATACATCACATGACAACTATATACAGGAAAATAAATCATCATTCGAGTTCTAAAATTTTGAAAAAGAAAAAACAGCCACGGTAATATTGAACTGAAAAATGGTGCGAAATCGGCAAAGTCCCAAAAAGTCGATTTCTATAAAAAAAATTTTTTCGAGATAACATAAAATCTCGACGTTTCATGCATTTTAAAGATGTTTGGCATCAAAAATACGAATTCGATTTCTGAAATTTCATGGGGTCCCCCCTTTGAAAAAAATTTTGAATTCCGGCTTATATGGGAATTTCATGTTTGACCGGACCGTTCAGTCTATATTTCCGGAACCATACACGCGATCCGTGCGAAATTTTACAGACATCTGTGGGGATAATATAGCTATCATTTGGGACTAAGTTTGTGAAAATCGGCCCAACCATTTCCGAGAAACTGATATGAGTTTGCTAGTTATGAAAGATGGCCGCTTTTCCCGGGCACTTCCGGAACCGTCTATGGTGGTCAATGTAGTCAACGAAAGTTTGTTTGGCCGTCGGTGACCTAGAACTGCAAAGTTAAGTTATTTGAGAGACATTTTAGTGAAATTTTTACCTTTTTTGCTTTCATCGGAGTATCGGTTTGAATCACAATTTGCTATGTGATCGCACGCCACAACCCGTAACTCCGGAACCGGAAGTCGGTTGGGGATAAAATGTAATAGCCATTTACGGGGACGCAACATCTTTCATTTGAGACTAAGTTTGGTTGATTCGGTCTAGCCACCTCCGAGAAACCGATGTGACTGTTATTCTGAATTTGGATACTTCCGCCGGGGCTTCCGGAACCGATGATGGTGGCCAATGTGACCAAAGAGACTTTGAATGGCTGTTAATGACCTAGTACTACAAATCGAAGCAGTTGTGGTTACATTTTGGAAAAATTTTCACCATTATACATTCATTGCAGAATTTCTTAAAATCGACATTTTCTGCGTGATCGTACTCATCACCCTGTAATTCCGGAACCGGAAGTCGGATCCATTAGAAATTCAATAGCAGCCTATGGGAACGTTGCACCTTTCATTTGGGACTAAGTTTGTAAAAATCGGTTCATCCATCTCTGAGAAAAGTGAGTGAGATTGTGTTCGCGTACACACACACAGACGCACATACACACACACATACATACACACACACATACATACACACACACAGACATTTGCCGAACTCGACGAACTGAATCGAATGGTATATGTCACTCGGCCCTCCGGGCCTCCGTTAAAAAGTCGGTTTTCAGAGCAATTGCAATACCTTTCTATTGAGAAAGGCAAAAAGGTGCAAAATCGGCAAAGTCCCAAAAAGTCGATTTCCAAAAAAAAAAAAATTCGTGATAACATAAAATCTCGACGTTTCATGCATTTTAAAGATGTTTGGCATCAAAAATACGAATTCGATTTCTGAAATTTCATGGGGTCCCCCCTTTGAAAAAAATTTTGAGTTCCGGCTTATATGGGAATTTCATGTGTGACCGGACCGTTCAGTCTATATTTCCGGAACCATACAAGCGGTCCGTGCGAAATGTTACAGACATCTGTGGGGATAATATAGCTATCATTTGGGACTAAGTTTGTGAAAATCGGCCCAACCATTTCCGAGAAACTGATATGAGTTTGCTAGTTATGAAAGATGGCCGCTTTTCCCGGGCACTTCCGGAACCGTCTATGGTGGTCAATGTAGTCAACGAAAGTTTGTTTGGCCGTCGGTGACCTAGAACTGCAAAGTTAAGTTATTTGAGAGACATTTTAGCGAAATTTTTACCTTTTTTGCTTCCATCGGGGTATCGGTTTGAATCACAATTTGCTATGTGATCGCACGCCACAACCCGTAACTCCGGAACCGGAAGTCGGTTGGGGATAAAATTTCATAGCCATTTACGGGGACGCAATACATTTCATTTGAGGTCAAGTTTAGTCGAATCGGTCTAGCCATCTCCGAGAAACCGATGTGACTGTTACTCTGAATTTGGATACTTCCGCCGGGGCTTCCGGAACCGATGATGGTGGCCAATGCGACCAAAGAGACTTTGAATGGCTGTTAATGACCTAGTACTACAAATCGAAGCAGTTGTGGTCACATTTTGGAAAAATTTTCACCATTATACATTCATTGCAGAATTTCTTAAAATCGACGTTTTCTGCGTGATCGTACTCATCACCCTGTAATTCCGGAACCGGAAGTCGGATCCATTAGAAATTCAATAGCAGCCTATGGGAACGTTGCACCTTTCATTTGGGACTAAGTTTGTAAAAATCGGTTCATCCATCTCTGAGAAAAGTGAGTGAGATTGTGTTCGCGTACACACACAGACGCACATACACACACATACATACACACACACAGACATTTGCCGAACTCGACGAACTGAATCGAATGGTATATGTCACTCGGCCCTCCGGGCCTCCGTTAAAAAGTCGGTTTTCAGAGCAATTGCAATACCTTTCTATTGAGAAAGGCAAAAAGGTGCGAAATCGGCAAAGTCCCAAAAAGTCGATTTTCATAAATAAAATTTTTTCGAGATAACATAAAATCTCGACGTTTCATGCATTTTAAAGATGTTTGGCATCAAAAATACGAATTCGATTTCTGAAATTTTTTGAAAAAAATTAGAGTTCCGACTTATATGGGAATTTCATATGTGACCGAACGATTTAGTCTATATTTCCGGACCCATATAAGCGATCCGTGCGAAATTTTATATACATCTATGGGGATGTTATAGCTATCATTTGGGACTAAGTTTGTGAAAATCGGCCCAACCATTTCGGGAAACTGATGTGAGTTCGTAAATTTTGAAAGATGGCCGCTTTTCCCGGGCACTTCCGGAACCGTCTATGGTGGTCAATGTAGTCAACGAAAGTTTGTTTGGCCGTCGGTGACCTAGAACTGCAAAGTTAAGTTATTTGAGAGACATTTTAGCGAAATTTTTACCTTTTTTGCTTCCATCGGAGTATCGGTTTGAATCACAATTTGCTATGTGATCACACGCCACAACCCGTAACTCCGGAACCGGAAGTCGGTTGGGGATAAAATTTAATAGCCATTTACGGGTACGCAACATCTTTCATTTGAAACTAAAAAAAAAAATTCGTGATAACATAAAATCTCGACGTTTCATGCATTTTAAAGATGTTTGGTATCAAAAATACGAATTCGATTTCTGAAATTTCATGGGGTCCCCCCTTTGAAAAAAATTTTGAGTTCCGGCTTATTTGGGAATTTCATGTGTGACCGGACCGTTCAGTCTATATTTCCGGAACCATACAAGCGGTCCGTGCGAAATTTTACAGACATCTGTGGGGATAATATAGCTATCAGTTGGGACTAAGTTTGTGAAAATCGGCCCAACCATTTCCGAGAAACTGATATGAGCTTGCTAGTTATGAAAGATGGCCGCTTTTCCCGGGCACTTCCGGAACCGTCTATGGTGGTCAATGTAGTCAACGAAAGTTTGTTTGGCCGTCGGTGACCTAGAGCTACAAAGTTAAGTTATTTGAGAGACATTTTAGCGAAATTTTTACCTTTTTTGATTCCATCGGGGTATCGGTTTGAATCACAATTTGCTATGTGATCGCACGCCACAACCCGTAACTCCGGAACCGGAAGTCGGTTGGGGATAAAATTTAATAGCCATTTACGGGGACGCAACATCTTTCATTAGAGACTAAGTTTGGTTGATTCGGTCTAGCCACCTCCGAGAAACCGATGTGACTGTTAGTCTGAATTTGGATACTTCCGCCGGGGCTTCCGGAACCGATGATGGTGGCCAATGTGACCAAAGAGACTTTGAATGGCTGTTAATGACCTAGTACTACAAATCGAAGCAGTTGTGGTCACAGTTTGGAAAAATTTTCACCATTATACATTCATTGCAGAATTTCTTAAAATCGACATTTTCTGCGTGATCGTACTCATCACCCTGTAATTCCGGAACCGGAAGTCGGATCCATTAGAATTTCAATAGCAGCCTATGGGAACGTTGCACCTTTCATTTGGGACTAAGTTTGTAAAAATCGGTTCATCCATCTCTGAGAAAAGTGAGTGAGATTGTGTTCGCGTACACACACAGACGCACATACACACACATACATACACACACAGACATTTGCCGAACTCGACGAACTGAATCGAATGGCATATGTCACTCGGTCCTCCGGGCCTCCGTTAAAAAGTCGGTTTTCAGAGCAATTGCATAACATAAAATCTCGACGCTTCATGCATTTTAAAGATGTTTGGCATCAAAAATACGAATTCGATTTCTGAAATTTCATGGGGTCCCCCCTTTGAAAAAAATTTTGAGTTCCGGCTTATATGGGAATTTCATGTGTGACCGGACCGTTCAGTCTATATTTCCGGAACCATACAAGCGGTCCGTGCGAAATGTTACAGACATCTGTGGGGATAATATAGCTATCATTTGGGACTAAGTTTGTGAAAATCGGCCCAACCATTTCCGAGAAACTGATATGAGTTTGCTAGTTATGAAAGATGGCCGCTTTTCCCGGGCACTTCCGGAACCGTCTATGGTGGTCAATGTAGTCAACGAAAGTTTGTTTGGCCGTCGGTGACCTATAACTGCAAAGTTAAGTTATTTGAGAGACATTTTAGCGAAATTTTTACCTTTTTTGCTTCCATCGGGGTATCGGTTTGAATCACAATTTGCTATGTGATCGCACGCCACAACCCGTAACTCCGGAACCGGAAGTCGGTTGGGGATAAAATTTAATAGCCATTTACGGGGACGCAACATCTTTCATTTGAGACTAAGTTTGGTTGATTCGGTCTAGCCACCTCCGAGAAACCGATGTGACTGTTAGTCTGAATTTGGATACTTCCGCCGGGGCTTCCGGAACCGATGATGGTGGCCAATGTGACAAAAGAGACTTTGAATGGCTGTTAATGACCTAGTACTACAAATCGAAGCAGTTGTGGTCACATTTTGGAAAAATTTTCACCATTATACATTCATTGCAGAATTTCTTAAAATCGACATTTTCTGCGTGATCGTACTCATCACCCTGTAATTCCGGAACCGGAAGTCGGATCCATTAGAAATTCAATAGCAGCCTATGGGAACGTTGCACCTTTCATTTGGTACTAAGTTTGTAAAAATCGGTTCATCCATCTCTGAGAAAAGTGAGTGAGATTGTGTTCGCGTACACACACACACAGAGACGCACATACACACACACATACATACACACACACACAGACATTTGCCGAACTCGACGAACTGAATCGAATGGTATGTCACTCGGCCCTCCGGGCCTCCGTTAAAAAGTCGGTTTTCAGAGCAATTGCAATACCTTTCTATTGAGAAACGCAAAAAGGTGCGAAATCGGCAAAGTCCCAAAAAGTCGATTTTTATAAAAAAAAAATTCGTGATAACATAAAATCTCGACGTTTCATGCATTTTAAAGATGTTTGGCATCAAAAATACGAATTCGATTTCTGAAATTTCATGGGGTCCCCCCTTTGAAAAAATTTTTGAGTTCCGGCTTATATGGGAATTTCATATGTGACCGGACGATTTAGTCTATATTTCCGGAACCATATAAGCGATCCGTACGAAATTTTATAGACATCTATGGGGATATTATAGCTATCATTTGGGACTAAGTTTGTGAAAATCGGCCCAATCATTTCAGGGAAACTGATGTGAGTTCAAAAATTTTGAAAGATGGCCGCTTTTCCCGGGCACTTCCGGAACCGTCTATGGTGGTCAATGTAGTCAACGAAAGTTTGTTTGGCTGTCGGTGACCTAGAACTGCAAAGTTAAGTTATTTGAGAGACATTTTAGCGAAATTTTTACCTTTTTTGCTTCCATCGGAGTATCGATTTAAATCACAATTTGCTATGTGATCGCACGCCACAACCCGTAACTCCGGAACCGGAAGTCGGTTGGGGATAAAATTTGATAGCCATTTACAAGGACGCAACATCTTTCATTTGATATTAAGTTTGGTTGATTCGGTCTAGCCATCTCCGAGAAACCGATGTGACTGTTAGTCTGAATTTGGATACTTCCGCCGGGGCTTCCGGAACCGATGATGGTGGCCAATGTGACCAAAGAGACTTTGAATGGCTGTTAATGACCTAGTACTACAAATCGAAGCAGGATCCATTAGAAATTCAATAGCAGCCTATGGGAACGTTGCACCTTTCATTTGGGACTAAGTTTGTAAAAATCGGTTCATCCATCTCTGAGAAAAGTGAGTGAGATTGTGTTCGCGTACACACACACACAGACGCACATACACACACATACATACACACACACAGACATTTGCCGAACTCGACGAACTGAATCGAATGGTATATGTCACTCGGCCCTCCGAGCCTCCGTTAAAAAGTCGGTTTTCAGAGCAATTGCAATACCTTTCTATTGAGAAAGGCAAAAAGGTGCGAAATCGGCAAAGTCCCAAAAAGTCGATTTTCATAAATAAGTTTTTTTCGAGATAACATAAAATCTCGACGTTTCATGCATTTTAAAGATGTTTGGTATCAAAAATACGAATTCGATTTCTGAAATTTTTTGAAAAAAATTAGAGTTCCGACTTATATGGGAATTTCATATGTAACCGAACGATTTAGTCTATATTTCCGGACCCATATAAGCGATCCGTGCGAAATTTTATATACATCTATGGGGATGTTATAGCTATCATTTGGGACTAAGTTTGTGAAAATCGGCCCAACCATTTCAGGAAACTGATGTGAGTTCGTAAATTTTGAAAGATGGCCGCTTTTCCCGGGCATTTCCGGAACCGTCTATGGTGGTCAATGTAGTCAACGAAAGTTTGTTTGGCCGTCGGTGACCTAGAACTGCATAGTTAAGTTATTTGAGAGACATTTTAGCGAAATTTTTACCTTTTTTGCTTCCATCGGAGTATCGGTTTGAATCACAATTTGCTATGTGATCGCACTCCACAACCCGTAACTCCGGAACCGGAAGTCGGTTGGGGATAAAATTTAATAGCCATTTACGGGGACGCAACATCTTTCATTTGAAACTAAGTTTGGTTGATTCGGTCTAGCCATCTCCGAGAAACCGATGTGATTGTTAGTCTGAATTTGGATACTTCCGCCGGGGCTTCCGGAACCGATGATGGTGGCCAATGTGACCAAAGAGACTTTGAATGGCTGTTAATGACCTAGTACTACAAATCGAAGCAGTTGTGGTCACATTTTGGAAAAATTTTCACCATTATACATTCATTGCAGAATTTCTTAAAATCGACATTTTCTGCGTGATCGTACTCATCACCCTGTAATTCCGGAACCGGAAGTCGGATCCATTAGAAATTCAATAGCAGCCTATGAGAACGTTGCACCTTTCATTTGGGACTAAGTTTGTAAAAATCGGTTCATCCATCTCTGAGAAAAGTGAGTGAGATTGTGTTCGCGCACACACACACACAGACGCACATACACACACACACATACATACACACACATACATATACACACACAGACATTTGCCGAACTCGACGAACTGAATCGAATGGTATATGTCACTCGGCCCTCCGGGCCTCCGTTAAAAAGTCGGTTTTCAGAGCAATTGCAATACCTTTCTATTGAGAAAGGCAAAAAGGTGCGAAATCGGCAAAGTCCCAAAAAGTCGATTTTTATAAAAAAAAATTTTTTCGAGATAACATAAAATCTTGACGTTTCATGCATTTTAAAGATGTTTGGCATCAAAAATACGAATTCGATTTCTGAAATTTCATGGGGTCCCCCCTTTGGAAAAAAAATTTGAGTTCCGGCTTATATGGGAATTTCATATGTGACCGGACGATTTAGTCTATATTTCCGGACCCATATAAGCGATCCGTGCGAAATTTTACAGACATCTGTGGGGATATTATAGCTATCATTTGGGACTAAGTTTGTGAAAATCGGCCCAACCATTTCAGGGAAACTGATGTGAGTTCGTAAATTTTGAAAGATGGCCGCTTTTCCCGGGCACTTCCGGAACCGTCTATGGTGGTCAATATAGTCAACGAAAGTTTGTTTGGCCGTCGGTGACCTAAAACTGCAAAGTTAAGTTATTTGAGAGACATTTTAGCGAAATTTTTACCTTTTTTGCTTCCATCGGAGTATCGGTTTGAATCACAATTTGCTATGTGATCGCACGCCACAACCCGTAACTCCGGAACCGGAAGTCGGTTGGGGATAAAATTTAATAGCCATTTACGGGGACGCAACATCTTTCATTTGAAACTAAGTTTAGTCGAATCGGTCAAACCATCTCCGAGAAACCGATGTGACTGTTATTCTGAATTTAGATACTTCCGCCGGGGCTTCCAGAACCGAGGATGGTGGCCAATGTGGCCAAATAGACTTTGAATGGATGTTAGTGACCTAATACTACAAATCGAAGCAGTTGTGGTCATATTTTGGAAAAATTTTCACCTTTATACATTCATTGCAGAATTTATTAAAATCGACATTTTCTGCGTGTTCGTACTTATCACCCTGTAATTTCGGAACCGGAAGTCGGATCCATTAGAAATTCAATAGCAGCCTATGGGAACGTTGCACCTTTCATTTGAGACTAAGTTTGTCAAAATCGGTTCAGCCATCTCTGAGAAAAATGAGTGACATTTTTGGTCACATACACACACACATACACACACACATACATACATACACACACATACACACAGACATTTGCCGAACTCGACGAACTGAATCGAATGGTATATGTCACTCGGCCCTCCGGGCCTCCGTTAAAAAGTCGGTTTTCAGAGCAATTGCAATACCTTTCTATTGAGAAAGGCAAAAAGTTATTAGTGAAAACAGTTCCAAAACTAAGGCAGTAGACAATATGTTATCTGATACAAGAAAGGCTGTAGTATATCGACGAATTATTGCTTGTGAATTAGATTTTCTCTGGTCTGGTGGGTGCCCCTATTATGCAACTTGGAGCCAAATATTTAAAGCTGCCCAGCGCAGATTCATACGATATGCGTTACGTCAATTGCCTTCGAACGATCCGCTATATCTGCCAACATACGAAGGTCATAGTCGATTATTAGGATTACACACTTTAGAATATCGTACACACGCGTCACAGGCTACCTTCGTGTCGTAGTTTCTTCTGACTGAATATGATGTTCTCTATATTCTATCATAAATTAACCTTTACGCACCAACCCGCGTCCTCCGTCCTCGAACACTGCTGCAGCGCAACACTAACTACGCTGCCAACAGACCGATATTAGAAATGACCCGTCACTTCAACGACTATATCGACATCTTCGACTGCGTCATTAGTTCTACACAGTTTCGTAACCGTTTGTTGTCATTTTAGCTCATTTCATTTTAGTTTAGTTCATTAAGACTCAGTGTCAGTTGGACTTCAATTATTTAAATTCAAAAACAAGAAAATGTCGAAATTCCTTACAAATCATCTGATCGGGCAGCCGATTTGTAGAAATGGCTTATTTATATTATTTTCAATAATATAATACATTAAAGACTATTTTCGGCAATATTATAAGACAGGTGAGAACAATTAATTATTTATCTATTTATATCATTAGACACGCTGGTGAAATCAATTGTTTTACATTTAGTCATTTACATTTAGTCATACGAAAGTCATGTGGAAAGTTCATACTTTACGACTCAATAGCATGGCAATTAACGGATAAATATGTCGTATTCACGTGGAATTTGTTTAAATTTAATTTGAAACACCATATGAAATGCTTTTAAATGGATTTTCATGTGAAATTCAAAGGGAAATCATTTCCCTTTCACATGAAAGTGATGTTTAATTGCATATGGTTTTATCGTGTCGATTATTTTCAGTGTAGGATACACCCTATCCAAGTAAAAAAAGGCAAGTTGCTGGCTAACGGGGGGCTA
Source organism: Topomyia yanbarensis (assembly GCF_030247195.1). NCBI lineage: Eukaryota > Metazoa > Arthropoda > Insecta > Diptera > Culicidae > Topomyia > Topomyia yanbarensis. The sequence continues at coordinate 89,233,792 of NC_080670.1, read as the reverse complement.
TTTGCCAACTCGGATGCGCTAATTGCCCTTCAATTTGCCAGCAAATTGCTGACAATTAGGGGGCTATTTCAATTGCAACATTTGGGCGATTTGCCGCCGTCATTTTTTTACCGCCCAACCCGCCATTAAACCGCCCCCAAATCGCCCAGGGAACGCGCCATTTAATCGCCCTTAATTGCCTAATATGCAGAGGTTAAAATATTCGCTCATTCTCACGACAAGCAGTTTATTGCACAGTTTTTTCATCCTTAGTAGGCACGGACCCAACTTTTCACCTTTCAAGAAATTGCGAGAATTTGCTGACAATGCAGTATGGAAGCGTGATAATTTCGCAGCTTCGAACCTCGTGATAAATTAATAAAAAAAACCAATAGTATATTACATTATAGAATTTATTTCCCAACATTATTGCAGTATTATCATTCTAACGATCTGTATCTACTTTTTTTTTGAATTTTTGCGAAACCATTAGTTAGTCGGCAGTTTTACATTAGGCGCGAAAATATCATCTCATATTATAACCGCGAAAAGATGAGATCCAATGCTGTCTTGCCGAGAAAAGTTGGAGAGCAAACAATGTTACATCGTATGTTTGCTTTTTTATTGCTGGTCGAAGTAGGTGAAATATCGCCTTATTCTGTTCACGAATGCGAAAATTGTAAACACTGCTAATATGAAAATTAAAAATAATACTTATTTTCGGATTCATTATCTACTCACATATACTTACCAGTATACTAGGTAATCACCACCAAATTATAGGAAGAATCAATGGTGAAATTGGTATTGCACTCCAAAACTTACCACATTCTGACGTTCATTAAGACTCTAGGTCAGAGATCTTGTTCCACTATACTTACACACGATTCCACAATTTCCCACATTCTTTGGCTAAATGAAGTGCACTAGACAAACAAAGTACAAGGGAGAACACACCAATTGTTCAAAAAACAATTTTAAGCTTAAGCCAAACATGTACCGCCATGTTTGAAAAACGCGAAAAACAACCAAATCCATTTCAGCCGCCAGAAAATTTGTCTAAGTATTGAAATTGGTTTTAAATCGCATTCGTAAATTGCATTTGTTCCGAGGGGCAATTAGCACAGGCGAGTTGAGTTAAACATCAAACTTTTTAAATCGCCTGACCATGTTCGTCCGCATTTTTTGAAGATGTTACCCAGTACTTTGGTATTCGTAAGATGAATCTTACATCAGAATAACTCGACTTGCTTTCGTCATACCGTTCGTTCCGCTCCCATTAAATCGTGTGAACGCTATGACATCGACCCGTTGTGCTTTTCGATTTTTTACATATTTTTAGTTTCCAACGATAGCAAACCGTGTGATCAACTACACCTATTTATACCACATTGATACAGCACTGCAGTATACACTCCTCGGTCAGCCGTCAATCGACGACCTACACTATTGGGGCGGGTTGTTGGTTAGTTAAGGCAGGTGACCTAGAACTCTGTTTCAATAGCCTACCGCTTGCCGGCATGTATTGTAACCCGCCTAGTCGCTATTTCGTTTACTGGGTAACATCTTCAAAAGCTGTATAACGTTTGTCAACACTGCACAGTGGTCCAGGAAGCGAAATTAGCGGGAATCAATTGTTAACGCATTCATCTTTAGGTTTAGAGATTTGGTGTCTTAGAAACATTTATTGTGCGTGACAAACAGCATCTTTTGGCTGAAACGGTTTTAGGGTGGCCCTTAAAATGTCAAAGTTGTAGACATTATTTCAAATTATAGTTCAGAGAGAATGATACTTTCTTCTGCAATATTCTAGAACAATTAATTCTGAGCAACTTTGTTGAAGATACTAACTTTGTATCTCAAACCGTTTTCATTTTATAGTGAGTTCCATATCATAACTTAGGGTGTCTCTCAAAAAAGCAGTTTTCTCCGTACAATTTTTTAATATGATTTTTCTCACAAAAGTACCCTTCAGTGTACTTTTAGAGGATGATTAGAGGCAACTTTTGCTGAAGAAAGAAAAATTTTATCTTGTCTAGTTCAAAAGTTATACTTAATTTTCACTTAAAAATACGCTCTTTTCAAATGTCGATATCTCAAAAGGGGGCAAACGAAAATTGATAATTTTGATTGCATTTGAAAGGCTGTACTTTTGCCTACAATATTTTGAAAAATTGGAGAACGCTTTTTTATCTTTCTAAAATAAATCAAATTTAAATAAAAGTATTTTTGCGTATAATCCTACAGCGCTCATATTAAAAATATTTGTTTTACGCTGATTCTGTGAATTCATTTGGAGGTTTTTCATAATGCAGATTAGGTAAATACCACCAATCACCAATGACTTGACCTATAATTTGCTTTCAATTGTTGCCAAGATTTCCCAAAATCTACACAAATTTACAAGCGATTTGGTTCATTTGCAGGAACGGTCTCAGCAGGTAGCAGTATCAAGATCTGCAATCTACTAACCTCAAACCAAAAAAACAAAATTGACCTTCATATAACAATATTGTTGAAGTAAAAAAAATCTGATATCCTTCTGTTATATAAATGCATCAAATTATTCAACATAGTTTTTAATATTTTTAAATGAAATAAGAGAATCATTCAAGTACTTAAAACGACTGTCGTAGATTTGGTAGACCACTCTGCAAAGAGCTTAATTGAGTGTATCAAGTGCAATACTGAAACCCAGAACCTAAGCATGATTTCGATTATCAAATGGGGAACTGATGAGAGTTCGACTCATTGCAGCTAAGATGTAACGATTTCCAGTATTACACACACTAGCAGTAAACTTTAAAAGACGCGCTTATTGTGGTTTTTAAATCATCAAACTAATCTTCTACTACAAAAATTAATGGGATCATCTTCATCGACGAAGATGAAAACAGAGAATTGCGCGAATGAAACAATTCCTATATACAGTATGTAAAAAAATTAAAGACACCCCTTTATCGTTTCAGTAGTTTTGGTCATAGGAAAGGTTTGTTGTATTGTACGATGAGCATTCTTTTAAAAATTTTGATATACCGTTTCACAGCCAACAAATAAAAAACTAAATAAGTTACTCGTCGTAATAAAGTGTGGCAGTCTAGTAGTGGTAATGGGATTAAATAGAAAAGAACGAGGGTGTCTTTAATTATTTTACATACTGTACACTTAGGCTTCTTTATGTAGGGGATGCGCGCATAAAAAAACGCCTAAAAAGACTTCAGTGTATATTTGTATTTTCGATAGCTCCATTATGTTTGTTGGTGGTATGGTAGGGTGGAAGTAAGAGGAAAGCGATTCTAGTTTCTATTGCACTCGTATACAGGTTATTTAATATAATGGTTCTCAGGAATAAAGCAAATATATTGACCCTAACACATTGATCATAATTTATATGCATTTCAACGATTATACATAGGTCTAGTAATTAATGATAGAGTGTGTCACCCTAACGAGTGTGCCCAAAATAGGGTCATCACCCTATTTGCAATATGAAAAACCTCCAAATGTATGTGATCCTTGAAAAGTTTTGACAAGAATTCACAGAATCCGCGTAAAACAAATATTTTTTTAATATGAGCGCTGTAGGATTATACGCAAAAATGCTTTTACTTAAATTTGATTTATTTGAGAAAGACAAAAAAGCGTTCTCCAATTTTTCAAAATATTGTAGGCAAAAGTACAGCCTTTCAAATGCAATCAAAATTATCAATTTTCGTTTGCCCCCTTTTGAGATATCGACATTTGAAAAGAGCGTATTTTTAAGTGAAAATTAAGTATAACTTTTGAACTAGACAAGATAAAATTTTTCTTTCTTCAGCAAAAGTTGCCTCTAATCATCCTCTAAAAGTACACTGAAGGGTACTTTTGTGAGAAAAATCATATTAAAAAATTGTACGGAGAAAACTGCTTTTTTGAGAGACACCCTAAGTTATGATATGGAACTCACTATAAAATGAAAACGGTTTGAGATACAAAGTTAGTATCTTCAACAAAGTTGCTCAGAATTAATTGTTCTAGAATATTGCAGAAGAAAGTATCATTCTCTCTGGACTATAATTTGAAATAATGTCTACAACTTTGACATTTTAAGGGCCACCCTAAAACCGTTTCAGCCAAAAGATGCTGTTTGTCACGCACAATAAATGTTTCTAAGACACCAAATCTCTAAACCTAAAGATGAATGCGTTAACAATTGTTTCCCGCTAATTTCGCTTCCTGGACCACTGTGCACTGCTCCTACTGTCGTGTTGAAAATAGGAAAAGAATCGACCTCTTTCGTCTACGCACCGTTGAAAAGGTAAGTTGTGTTGTTTGTGAAGCTCAGCATCCTTCCATCATTTGATAGGCAATTGATGTGCAATAATTGTAAAACAGTGAATAGTTATAATACAAGTTAAGTGCGATAGTTAATAAACTGGCATAGTGTTTGAGTCATATAATTTCGAGAAGTTCATTTTGTAACAGTCAATAAATAAAAGATGGATCCATTGGAATTAATATAGATTGTTTATCGATAGTGTTTTTAGGAAATTTAGATTGCCGATAATATAAGTTCAATAAGAATGTTGATCGTCTGTTAAGCCAATATTTTGTATATGTGTGTTTGGTGATATGACGACATATATTTGATATTTCCACACCATTAGACAAAGGGATAAGCAGAAGTTCGCTAATAGGGTGCTTTTGGTTGCGGGTTCGTATTTGACCTGCAACACAATTTGATAGATTCAAGAGTTTGCACTAAACCAAATTTCCTAAAATAAAAAATTTAAATGAATAGTTAAATTATTCTATAAGAGAATACATATACAAAATTTAATAGTTTTACTGCTATAACAGTAACGTAAAATAGGGGATAAAATGCATGGTCCTTAATGCTTAATTTTTTCTGTTACGCAGTCCAAAATGGCGTCACCTCAAGAGGACAAGAAGCAGAGAAAATCTCTAATGCTTGAGACCAAATTTAATGTCTTGAAATGCTTGTCTGGTGGGCAGACGATTGCAGCCGTGTCCAGAACATTTAAATTGAATGAGTCCACTGTAAGAACAATTAAAAAACGAGGCGTCTATTCAGGAAGCTGTATTAAACAGTACGGACTGTAATGCCAAGAATTCATCGTACGCACGTGACCCCATAATCGGTAAAATGGAGAAGGCTCTACTGATATACATCGAAAAGATGTCTAAAAAACGATGTCCTTTGGACCAAGAAACCATTATGGCCAAAGCTCCAAAATTGTACCTCATGCTTAAGGGTACGGAACCATCAAAACGTGAAGTAAATAAAAAATTAGAGTTTAGCGCCAGCAAAGGATGGTTCTACAGCTTCATTCGAAAGCATGCGATTCGAAACGTCCGAATCAAGAGTGAAAGTGCCTCAGCAGATGTACAAGCCGCCCAAGCATACCCAGTACAATTCACCAAATTGATTGAAGACGAGGCTTATCACCCAGATCAAGTCTTCAATGCGGATGAGTCAGGTGTTTTCTGGAAAAAAAATGCCGAGTCGAACCTACGTGGCCAAGGCAGAAAAGTTTGCCTCAGGCTTCAAAGCTGCTAAAGATCGGATTACATTGCTGTGTTGCAGCAATGCGTCTGGAGATAAGCTATTGCAACCATTGGTTCTACATAGATCAATGCGTCCAAGATCGCTAAAAGATAAAAACTTTGCTGAACTTCCTGTGCACTGGATGTCAAACCCAAAAGCTTGGGTTACTCAAGACATATTCAAGAGATGGTTTCATGAATGCTTTGTACCTGAAGTCCAAACATATCTCGAAGCGAAGGGATTGACATTTCGTGTTCTTTTAGTTATCGATAATGTTCCAGGCCATCTATTAATAGATCATCCGAATATGAAAATTGTTTTCCTTCCGCCAAACACAACATCGTTGATCCAACCGCTGGATCAAGGCATAATTTCCACTTTCAAACGGTACTATATAAAATTGACATTTAGATTCATTCTTGACAAAGTAGACACGGCGCAAGCATCATCCATCATTGAAGCATGGAAAAGCTTCACAATGCGAGAGTGTGTAGAATTTATCGAACAAGCTTTAAATATGTTGAAAAAGTCTACTTTGAACGCTTGTTGGAAACCGTTGTGGCCAGACTACGTTCATTCTTCCTTACCGGCAAATAATACGGACAGCGAAATACTTCTTCTCGCACGCGCAGTAGGGGGAGAAGGTTTCAAGGATTTTATAACTACGGACATCGAAGAAATGATCAAAGAACCTTTTTTTGACGACGAAGACATCGTAGACTACGTGAACGAATCGACAGAGTTTAACAACGACGAGGACGAGGAGTTCACAGAGTCGAAGATTAAGGATGGCCTTCAACTTGGTGAAGAGTTTGCAAACGGGAAAATGTACTTTTGCATATAAAATATTTAAAATACTCCATAAAGAATTGTAAAACGATCCATAAAAAAGTTGTCCATGTTCCATAAAACAAAACTGAAAATCCATAAAACAGTGTGAATGATCCATAAAAAAGGGTGATTTGATCCATAGATTATGTAAAATTGAACCATAAAATAGTCGCTAAAGAGCACTAAAATAGTAATAAAAGAACAATTAAAATAAACCAATGCCCCATAAAAATATTGGAAATGTTCCATAAAATGATACATTTTGCGCCATAAATTAACTGACATTGATCCATAGAATATTAACAATGTACATTAAAACACGTTGATATGTTGCATAGTATCGAAAAAAATGTTCCACGGTATTACAAAATGGAGCAATAAAATGTCAGAAAAAGTTCCATAAATTTGATGAAAATGTTTGCTAAATATTTTTTCTTGGTCCATAGAAGATGTAAAAATGAACATTAGAAATGATTCATATATCGAACGAAATTATGGTTCATGGATATTTACAAAACGATCCATAAGAAAAGATAATGTAAAACGACCCATTAATATGTGCTTATGCACTAGAAAAAATAAATTTAATGAATTCATGCGAAATTTTATGGTAAACTGAAAAAATAAGTTGTGCTTAATAATTCTCATAACAGTGACAGTGTTTTAACAAGTGAGCTTTTACTGGGAGCTAGTGTGATGCGGCTTGGCCGCATATCCGTTGGACGAGGCATTGATTAACCCGTAGCTGGAATTGCAGGCAAACCTGTGGTTCTCTCCTTTGCCCGGTTTACTTAAACATAGGGGCTATAGCTAATTAAAAGCCGACTGAGCGGCAGCGAAGTCGGACAGTGCACAAGAAAGCGATGTGGCGTAGCCACATTAGTCAGTGTTCGTGTATAAAGTGTCCGTTTTCGCTTCAGATAGTTATTCAGATAGTATTTGCGACTCATGCCATGTATAAGTAACTCTCTAATAACTCTCAGCGCTCTAATATCTTAAATACCCTGACGTTTAAAGAGTTGCCATAATGATTTCAGGTTAGCTAAGGTCAGTTAGCTTTGCCTTTGCCCGGTTTACTTAAACATAGGGACTATAGCTAGTTAAAAGCCGACTGAGCGGCAGCGAAGTCGGACAGTGCACAAGAAAGCGATGTGGCGTAGCCACATTAGTCAGTGTTCGTGTATAAAGTGTCCGTTTTCGCTTCAGATAGTTATTCAGATAGTATTTGCGACTCATGCCATGTATAAGTAACTCTCTAATAACTCTCAGCGCTCTAATATCTTAAATACCCTGACGTTTAAAGAGTTGCCATAATGATTTCAGGTTAGCTAAGGTCAGTTAGCTGACTAGTTGGGTACGGAAGCTGAAATTTAACTATAATGTATGCATTGTTTGTTGTAGTTTGACATTACAACCAAATGTAATAAACTTTATTATTAGTTCGAATAGCAAAAATTTCGCATGAATTCATTAAATTTAATTTTTCTGGTGCATAAGCGCATATTAATGGATCGTTTTACATTTTATTTTCTTATGGATCGTTTTGTAAATATCTATGAACCATAATCTAACGTTCGATATATGAATCATTTCTAATGTTCATTTTTACATCTTCTATGGACCAAGAAAAATTATTTAGCAAACATTTTCATCAAATTTGTGGAACTTTTTCTGACATTTTATTGCTCCATTTTGTAATACCGTGGAACACTTTTGTCGATATTATGGAACATATCGACGTGTTTTAATGTACATTGTTAATATTCTATGGATCAATGTCGGTTAATTTATGGCGCAAAATGTATCATTTTATGGAATATTTCCAATATTTTTATGGGGATTTGGTTCATTTTAATTGCTCTTTTATTACTATTTTAGTGCTCCTTTGCGATTATTTTATGGTTCAATTTTACATAATCTATGGATCAAATCACCCTTTTTTATGGATCATTCACACTGTTTTATGGATTTTCAGTTTTGTTTTATGGAACATGGACGACTTTTTTATGGATCGTTTTTCAATTTTTTATGGATCATTTTTGTTGTTTTAGCGGCGCAAACTTAGGGCTGCCGTTTGCAAACTTTTTTTTGACACATGACCCATCCATCGAACGAGCAGTTTCATTCAAAAACGATTTGAAATACTGCTTGCTTCGATACGCTGAGCTGGTCAAAGGAGATCAAACAAGCAACGATGAAAGGAACCATGGACAAGAGGATGCCAACGACGAAGCATTCGATGTTCAAGGATCCTGCGATAGCCGGAAGCGCAGACGATGCCGCGTAATATACGATAGCGATTGACTGATTCGGAAGTGCAATATGTACTTTTTCATTTAATGATTTAAATCTTAAGTTTGTTTTAATTATCTAAAAATAAATATTGTCAATTGAAATTGAATTTGAAGAAAAATTAAAGAGAAGAATTCTACTTTCGAAAATTTGAATTTTATTTTCAGCAACAATACACATACCCATTCGCCTTCATCCGCTTTTCATACGCATGTATATATTGGAAACATATTGGAAAACGCTTCTCTTCCGTTTGGCCACTCTCCTTTGACCTCTCTCGGATAACCTCCTATTATAAAAAGTCTTTCACAATTCACTATGGTCATCATGGTTTACTCTTGGTTCATTAGAGGTTAACCCTTGTACCATACTATGGTAGAAATGGGCTTCCACTCATTTTCGGCAGTGATGGAAATACGCACCACACTCAGATATCAATTCGAGGCACCAAATTGATAGAATGCTTAAGTAACTCAAATTTGCATATAATATTAATGTAGGAAATCGCCCAACATTGGCACGATCTGGCAGAGAAGAGGTGTTAGGTGTAACTCTCTGTTCTGTCAGTATAACGCATGGATTGGCAAACTGGCGCGTACCCAACAACCTTGAACCATCGTTATCTGATCATTATTACATCATTTTTGACCATTTAAACATCTAGATGTAACACTCTCTTGCGGATCTACTGTGCAATAATTCAATTTTGAATAACTGGTTGCAATCGGATTTAATTGTGTGGACTTTGCTAGAAAGGAAACTCCCAATCTTTTTGATCAAACCGTTGATTCGTGCAGAATCTGCACTCCTCAATTTTCGATTTATCCAAAATACGAGAGGAGTGCAGATGATCATTTCCCCCAACATCAGGAGTGAGTACTGACAGTTGCGAGAAGCGCGCTTTTAATCTCTTAAAATGGGTAAAAATTTTGATCAAATTCAAATAAAAAGTACAATCGAAGAGGTACTCTCACGATTGTATTCTTTTCTAATTTTTCGCTTGCTATCTTCTTTTTTGCGACGTCGTTAAAGTTTATCTGGTGTTTCAACTTTATTATAGAACCTGAATTAATTCTCGACAAACATATGATTACGGCCTAAAAGCCAACTGTCAAAATCCACTTTGAATGGAAATTCCAGACAAACCGTTACTAGTCGAACACAGTTCACAACAGTTTATGAAAGAGAAAACTTTTCTCTTTCGTTTACTACCAGCATCTGTGATTGGAGTGTAACGGTTTGTCTGGAATTTCCATTCAAAGTGGATTTTGACAGTTGGCTTTCAGGCCGTAATCACATGTTTGTCGAGAATTATCAGGAAACTGTTTCGGAATTATAAAATGCCTTTTTGGTCACAGATACTTATTTAATATTCTTTCGTCTTCAGGAAAAACCAAAATTTGAACATAAATTAGTTATAGTTTTCTTTGCCAAATAGGGTATAATATTGAATTTGTCTCCACAACTATATGAGAAAGTTATTCCCTCACTACTAGGTGAATTACATGGTGATCTATGTATTCATATACAACTAAACACCAAACGAACAGTTGAACGCAACGCCTAACGTAAGAGGCAAATGCCTAAACTTTGGAAAAGTTTTCTGTTTATCTTTGAAGTGAACTTCCATATTAATTTTTAAGAAATAGTTAAATCGCATGGACCAGGTCAGCCATTACCCAAACTATCCACCTGATCGTACTAGGACTAACTTAACTATAACTATTCTACCTGGTTTCGAAGAAAAAAAAGAAAGGAAACGCAAAATAGACGGAGAAACAAATATCGAAGCAGATGAAGAAAAATGGCGAAAATTCACCTTTTTAGTGATCATACTAAGAAAAGATATGCCCGAAGTCCGACTTCGTGCAGATCTTCGGAGATAGAGTCCAGCGATCACTGGTAGTCCTCATAGGAACCCTGTGGTTTACAAACCGAGCCGAATTCATGAAATTCCTTTGCAGACCACATTTTTGATATCTTATTAGGTTCTTTACTGATACAGTTAACCTCACTTTTCTTTACAGTTCACTTGTACTGTTTACATGGACTTAGAAAATTTTGAGGACGACTAGATTCGCTCGAAGGAAATCGTAAAGAATTTTTCTAAGTCCATCTAAACAGTACAAGCGAACTGTCAAAAATGAACACTCAGTTCATTTGTGACGTCATCGTGAAGTATTCAATAGGTGAAATAAAATGGTCATACATGTAGCTCATGTTAAGGTTGTTTTCTTCAAATTTTTTAATGACGGTCTTCATTTACGCAGATTTTGAAATTTTATATATATATATATA